>NW_019395010.1:0-22271 GCF_000612105.2 Orussus abietinus | reverse complement strand
CTGATGCGTTGCGGAGTCATCAGGTTGTTTGCCCCGGGTCGGTCGTGACTTTTGGAGCCGTTTGGCCGGTGAACTCGTTGAATTCTTTCGCGAGGGTTTCGCGTTTCTGTACTCGGATTTCCATGGCTGACTCCGGTTAATAAAAAAACGGATTTTTTCCTATTTTAGGGTACGGAAGGTACCTACGTAACAACAAATATAAAAATTATGATTTTCTCACTTTATTTCCCGCGTCTCGCAGTTCTACTGCTTTTTGTCGGAAACTTTTTAATTTAATAAAATACTGTTTTTGATTCACTCGCATCTGTTTGTACTCACCAAGTATGTTAGACAATATTTTCTCACGTGATTTCTTTTGCTCTTTCTTCTGTTGTTAAGGACTCTGTCGTACATTGCCAATTGTCTATTGATCTTTCGGTTCTTTGGTACAAATTATATATTTATGTTGTGTTCCTTTCAATGCAGCCAATGCCAATGACCTGCCATCATTTGAGGTATCTAGAGATGGTGACGATGCAGATGTAGAAGTTGAACTTATGCAAAATGATTACGTACTTCCGGAAAACGAAACTAATAAAAATCTTGGAGATGATTTGTGTCGTTAAATGGCTGCCAGGTGAAATATTTTTTAATCAAATTATTGAATTAGATTGTTTGTTTGCATATGTTGAAATTAGAATCAATTTCGAAAGTATCGTTTTATATTTATAAAAAATTCGTATCCGAAAATGCTGTACATTAGGTATCACTATTCAAATATAATTTGTTTAAACAAATAATATTTATAAAAGCTATACAAAATAGAAATAAATGATATAAATGTAAATACTCTGACGTACTAAAATAATAATTATTTATAATTAAGTTTTCTTTTTCGACAATATTTCTATTAAATGTTCTAATAATTTATTCCGTTTATCTCGTTGAGCATTTGCTATTAGCTTTTGTTTTTCCATGTTATCTAAATAATTTTGGTATAGTTGTACCAATTGTTTAGATTCCTCTTCTCTTATTGATCTTTGCGCTCTCATTTCTTTCAAATATTTTTACAGAGTCGCTTGGTACTGTTGAAGATACTTCGCAGTATTCCCCATTCTTGTTTTTTTCGTCCGCGAAAATTGTTGTGGGGTAGTGACTGCACATGCCAGTACACGTTTCCGCCATGTACTATATTGCTGGAGCTCGAACCTGGAACAGCAGCAGCAGCAACAGTAGTAGCGTCAAGTAGTTTCACTTCCCTATGTGAACAAAACAGGACATCAATATTGTAATGTACATCCGTTTCATTACAAAATTGAAATTATATCATGACAAAAATTTTGCACACTTCATAAGATATGTCGTAACATCTTATAACATTTTTTTTCATTAAGTCTACAGTAGTATAACAGTGGCGGTTCTGGACACAGATTCCTGTACCGACATGTTACCAACACCTCGAGAGCCCTCGACGGTTCTCGTCCATGCTAATTGCCCGTCGTCGAGCATAATATAACGTCATCGGACCCGTCGTCGAGCCTCGATTTCCGAGAATTTACCGGGAATTTTTGGAATTAGACCGGAATACCGCGAATTTCCCCCACGCTCGAGGTAGTTCACCATAGCGTCCACAGATGGCGCCACCGTAGGAGGGTACGTGTCCGTGCTAAGTCGCTTGCGCGCGCGCGAACCCCGCGAAACGCCTCGAGTAACGTTTTCGTAGCCCCCCCTCCCCGCCCCCGCGAAGGGTATGGAACGTTCTAGAACGTTCGATTGCCGTCAGCCATTCGATTCCACGAATTCTGCCATCCGGTACTCGATTCCAAGAATCGCGTCGGCATCCTTGGTCCTCGCGACGAGATTCTGAAAATTCCCGTCGATCTTGGAGAACCGTCGTTATTTCCCTCGACGCAGGAATTCACCGGCTCTCGTAATTCCGCGAATTTGTCGACTTCGGAACCTGTTAGCTCTCGTAGACGTCGCACTTTGGAATCTTCTGGAACCTTTGCCTCAAAGGCGGTAGTCGCTACCTTCCAAAGGGGCGATTCTAAGAACTTTGTCAGCCGTCATCAACCAAAAACTCGCTCCGCGCGGAAGGGTCTGGAAGGTTCTAGAACGCTCGAGAGACCCAGGGGGCGATGCAACGGCGACCTCTCGCCCTTGCAGCCGCCTCGCTCCTCCCCGTCGATTCCTGGAATATGCCTGCAGCGTTTCGACGTTCGCGAGCCGATTCCAGACTGCAGCGTTCCGACGTCCGCGAGCCAATTTCAGACTGCAGCGTTCCGACGTCCGCGAGCCGATTCCAGCAATTTCGTCGGCACCTTTTGGAGTCCTTTCGATCGCGCGAGTGTAAGGAGCAGCCTCGCAATTATATGTTAAAACTTGTTCCACAAGTATCAGATCCAAAGATTCCGAAATTCGCTACTAGTTCTTAGAAGTATCGGATTTCGTTGCAGTTTCGGTGTCAAATTACCTAAGTGAGGGTGCCTATAAATTGACCTTTGAGCTTAATCTCACCATAGTTCCGAGTCAATCCTCACCGAGCGATTACAGCCCCTGATAGAAAAAATGGATGGCAAGCAGTGTACCAAGCCGATTAAAATTATGGAGGAGGCGTATCGTCTCCTGGACCGATCTTCGTCTACGGAGCATGATAAATGGATCAGATTTGGGACGCAAAATTTACGTCTGTTGAATAAAATACTGAGAAGCAGTGCTCTCTCGGTGGGAGAGAGGACACGTATCTGAACGACGATTTCGATACTGAAATCGTTCGGCGAAAAATTCAAAGAACGACGAAAGGAGGGTCATGGCGTTGCGGGACACAGGAGCAGAGATCGAGTCCATTGGAACGATCTGGAGTACGCGTTCAAATCGAGAGTCAACCTGCAGCACAAGGACTTGAAACGGTTCCTGGAGGATTCGAAGAAGCTGATCACCGTTCGACTGAGGAACGCTCTCCAGAAGAAGGGTAACGTGGAGGTGAACGTTGCGCTGTGCTGTAAATTTGAGACGATGAAAGGCGGTGAAACCGTTGAAGAGATGAAGTTCTTCAACACGAAGAATGAAGTCATTCTTTCGGCAACGAACATTGAGCATTGGTTCGACGAGCACGCGAAGAGCAAACTGTTAGTCGACATCGAGGATTTCCAGGAAAGGGAGTCGGGCTGGTCGTTAACCGAAATCATAAACTTAATGGTGAACGTTAGTAAATACGTACCGTTACGTGGTGGCGTATCCACGTACGTAGAACTTCCGAGAGATATACAAAATAGGAAAGCCGTCGTGAACGTTAGAAACAATGACTCATTTTGTTTTCTGTGGGCCGTGACGTCAGCCCTTCTTCCCGCCACCAGTCATGTAAGTTGTGTAAGTTCGTATCCACATTTCGATTCAGTATTAAAACATGAAGGTCTACATTTTCCGATGAGTGTAAAGGATATCCCGAAGTTCGAAAAATTAAATGGATTAGCAATTAATGTTTACGGGATAGATTGAAGTGGTAGAAACAGTGAAATAATTCCATTTTACTTGAGCAAACAAATCTCAGATAAATCCACGATTCACCTGCTCATGGTAGAAAGTAAAACTGAGGATGATGATGACAGGACTCCATTCAAGAAATGCAGTGTATCATTTTGCGTGGATCCGAAATCTGTCACGTCTACTGAGATCTCAAATTACTAAACATGAGCACGACGTTAAATTGTGTGACGTGTAAATCGGTGTCTGTGTCATTTTTCAACGACGAATTCTTTCGAGAAACGTAGACTCGATTGCATGAATATGACTAAGTGCCGAGTCGTTTTACCGAGCGAAAAGGAGAAAATTAAAAAATTTACAAATTACAAATACCAAGAAGCCGTACCTTTCGTAACCTTTATATATGCCGACATTGAATGCATGTTGGAATCAGTCACCACCACCGCTCAATCGACAAACACGATACCGTATCAAAAACATACCCCGTATAGTATCGCATACTATCTATATTGTACCTTTGACAAGTCGTTATCCAAATTTAAAATTAATCGCGGAGAGAACTGTATACAGTGGTTTATGGACGAGCTACGGGAATTAGCACAATCTTTGGAATATTACCATAAACGCGTAGTTCCTATGGAACCACTCAATACCCTGCAGATACAAAAATTTGAATCTGCAGCGTTTTGTCACATCTGCAAAAAACCCTTTACACCTCAGGATATCAAGCATCGAGATCACGGCCACTTTACAGGCAAGTATCGCGGTCCTGCACATCCGGGGTTGTTTAGGATGAGCTTCGCGGAGAAAGTCCGTCCGCCTGGACCGCACATGTCGCTCGAGTGTTTCCCGAACTTGGCTGTCTTTTGGGCAAGTTCGGCCATAGGTTATCTCCAATGACCAACATAAATCAGTGAGAGTCCTCGAGGAGGATTAAACTCAGCGAGGGCCTCTTTACTGGTTTATTGCTTGATGACGGAGACGTGCTCGAAAAATTCTACGGAGTTTTAGGCAACCCTCTTCAGGGAATTTATGGGCGCACTTCTGCGAACTACCCTGCAACTGGAAAACCGTTCGGCGACAATGTTGCTCCCCTCCTAAGGGCAAGATGCAGGTGAAGCGTCTTTTTTGACAACCAAAACGCCAGTTTATCGCAGGCTTCGTTGGGCTCAGGACGTCACTCAGGACGCTCCTTTATTTAGGCTTTTCACGGCTATTTTCGGCTAGGCTCAACAAACTTTGATAGCCTCTCCCTATTAGTTACTTTAAATTATTACGTTAGTCCGCAACCAAAGACGGACACTCGTTGGTTTGAATCACACGCGTGATCGATAATTAGAACATTTCATTTCGCGGATCCCGATCGAGTTCACGTTCGATTGAGATCTCGCCCTCTCGGTATTGTACAACCTTGTACGTAACAGGGGTGTAATTTGAATTATAAAAATTCGCACACCGTTCCCGTAGTATTTCACATTCTATCAGGCTACGATTCACACCTTTTAATTAAAGCTTTGCTTAATTCTATCGAGGGCGCGATTCGTCTATTACCGGTAAATAAAGAGAGAGATATAGAATTGACAAAGAACGTCAAAGGTACGAACATTAATTTTCGTTTCATTGATTCGTTCCGGTTCATGGCCAGTAGTATCGAAAAATTATCGTCTTATCTGGACGATTCCGAGAAATTAATTACGCGTAAACACTGTAACAGCGTGCAGGAATTTGAACGTTTGTCTAGAAAGGGTGTTTTTCCCTATGAATACATCGACAATGGGGAGAAACTTGAAGAAACTCGGCTACCTCCTAAAAGAAAATTTTTCTCAAAATTAAACAACGAAGAGATATCTGAAAATGATTATTTACACGCCATCAGCGTTTGGTAAACGTTTGATATCAATACTTTAGGTGAATATTCGGATTTGTATCTGAAGACCGATGTGCTACTCTTAGCTGATATTTTTGAAAATTTCAGACGCAAATGTTTTTCCGCGTACAAATTGGATGCTCTATATTATTTTACGGCACCCGGTTTCGCCTTCGACGCTACGTTAAAGTGTACGGACATCGAACTCGAACTTCTCGATGAGGAGGAAATGTTATTGTTTGTCGAGCAAGGGTATTCGCGGCGGCGTGGCTCAGTGTTCTAACCGATACGCCAAAGCGAATAACAGATACATGGGAGCTGATTTCGATACGAGTAAGGACGAATTGTATCTAATGTATTACGATGTAAATAATTTGTACGGGGCCGTCATAAGCCAATTTTTACCCTTCAACTCGTTCGAGTGGAAACAAAATTTCGATGAACTCGATATTCAGAATATTTCCGATACTTCCTCCACGGGGTACATATTCGAGGTTAATCTAGAGTGCCCCGAATCGCGTCAGGAAATTTTTAAAGATCTGCCTTTATGTACCGATCATTGCGCACCTCCCGGCTCGAATACGACAAAATTAATGACAACGCTTCTGTCGAAGAGAAGATACGTTATCCACTACCGAAATTTGAAGCAATGTTTAAGTTAAGGCATGAAATTAAAAAAAATTCATCGAGTTCTTAAATTTAATTAAAGTCCTTGGTTAAAAAAGTATATAGCGTGTGACGTGTGGATTTTGGGCCACACGGTCACATGGTTGCCTGAGGGCCATTTAGCCCTTTTTCGGGACTTCGGAGCTAATCCTGGTCCGACGGCCCCCGATTTGCGGGGAAACCTAGCGCCGACTATTTAACAATGTAAACTGTTTTTAACCTTTTTACAGATTTTACTTTGCGATTGCGAATTCCCGAGAGGCGCCGCTCGGGATACGCCTTTTTGATTTTTCTTGAGCATGTTTGACCGGATGATCACCCGTCCGGTGAAAGTAGAAGAGAAAAAGGAAAGTCTCGGTCGCGATTAGAGTTTCGAGTAGATTGGAGGCTACCCGAGCTAAGGCCTATGTTGGTTCCGAAATTGTCCGCTTTTTTCTGAATTTTGAGGAATTGTTTGCCTTCTTTTTCGTCTTTCTGAGTTTTGAGCAATAAATCCCATTTTTCTTGCGTTTTTCTAATTTTTAGGGATTGTTCGAGTAGGTTTTCTAATTTTGCGAAAAGTCGCGAGAGACCTTCTGTCAGTCGTCATTTTTAGTAAAGTCGCGTGGTCGCCCGCGTCGCGTTCCGTGAGCGTAGGGCGTAAGTCTCGAATTTTGAGCGTAAATTTTCTCCACTTGTCGGAAAAATTTGTTGTCTTCCGCGTAATTTTGTACCTTACACGCCTTTTCATATTTCTGGCGCCTTTAAAAATTTCGAGTGCATTTGATATTCCTTATCGCGTATACGATACACAACTTCGAAACTCGGGAAGGAAGAATGGGATGCATCGGAAAAAGAGATAATAGACAAAATCGTCGCAATAGAATGGCCGAACGACGATGAACGAAGAACCTTAAGACTACTCATCCTCGAGTACAAGGACATCTTCAACAAGCGACCGGGGAGACTATCCACTTACCAACACCGATTGGAGGTAATACCACACACTCCGTATGGCAGCAAACCTTACCCAATACCAATAGCTCATCGGGAAAAAGTTACGGAGGAAATTAATAAAATGTTGGAGCTCGGCATAATTCAACGCTCCAACAGCCCATACGTAAACCCTCTCGTCGCGGTCCATAAAAAGGACGGCAGCTTGCAACTCTGCTTGGACGCGAGGAGACTCAACTCGATCCTCATAGCGGACTCACAAGGAAACATTCCCAAGTGTCCGCCTCCGATCTTATTGAGTTTCATATATGTTGAAGAACACAAAAATCTAAGAGACACGTGTTTTTTTATATCTGCAATGGTCCACATTTAAGGGGTGAAACAACCCCCCAAAGTTAAGCGAAAAATCGGTTTTTTAAATATTTTTCGTAGGAGCAGTGGAGGGATTTCGACGAAACTTTGCATAAACGTATTCTGTATAAGGACGGTGACAACACAATATTGTTCAGCAATGTTGCACCCCCTTGAGCGGTGCAACACAGGCACGAATAGTAGGTACAACATCATATGATCTCAAAAACCCGGACACCGGTGTGACCCGGGGTGTATACCATACACAGGACATCCGACCTTATGTACAATAGACCGGTAGTACCACGCAACCCACATACTACAGGGGCGCGGGGAATAAGCAACACCGGATTAATCCAAATCAAAATAAATGTAATAAGTACGAATAGGAAGGAGACTGACCGACTCCGAAATCACCAGTGATCAGTCAATGGCAAATTCGAAATGGCAAACCGAGAGGATAAGGCCACACAGACCGGAGTGCCGGAAGGACGGGCAATCGAGCCCTGGCCCTTTAAGGGCGAGAATAGGCGCGCGCGGCGAGACGGCCCGAAAAAGGGCACCGTGAAGTGCCGGCAGACGCAGACCAACGACCGCGGACTCCTAGAAGCGGCATTAAAAGGGGAGATCGCGGATTACGCGACTGGCAGGCGGGTACCAGAAGTACCCGAGGAGCTACCCAGTCTGCCACCGGCGACATCAGCAACGCCAAATAGGGGGAGCGTGGGAACTAAATAAGAAAAAGCAGGTACAAGGATGAAAAGTGACTCACCCTTAACCCCTATAGCCGAAACCGCGGATCATTAAAGTGGAGTGGGTGGATCCCACCGTACGGGTACACCGGTGGACCCGGCCGGTCACAGGTACGAGGACGTACCAACCAAGGGTGCGCGCGGCCGAGCGCGACGAGGCGGCACGGCAGCGGCGGCAGGCAAGGGCGGCGACAGAACGGGCCAACCGCTACACGGAGATGGCAGCGGATGCCTACATGCGGTGGTTGGACCGCTTACCGCAAGCTCGGGAAAATAAAAAAAAAAATAATAATTTTTTTAATAAAAGCCACCCCCTAACCGGGATGTAATCAGAAAAAAAAGGTCTCCTTATTTAAGTACCAAAGGGAAAGGAGCCGTCGATCGGATGAGAGTCCTTTCGACAACTCCTTTGGAAGGGCTATGTGACGTGTCGGAGTTACGCGACGCGACACCTTGGAGAGACAAATCGAATCTTGTCCCCGCGACGGGTAGTCAACGCGATAACTAGTTCGCGGGGGATACAAAAACAACCGCTTGCTCGGCGCGTCGCGAGAGAGCCTCGCGCGCAGACAACACGGGCAGGGTCATGAGGTCGCGAATTGATACATCGCGATTAAATTGATGTAACGTTAATATGAGTCACCCCGATTGGAGGAAATGATCACGGCCTTGACCCCGGCGACTCAAAGGGCGAGAAATTGCAAATCGTCTAAAGGGTAACCATCGTGTCCAATAGCATGTCAAAGAACGCGGGCCAGAGTGGGAACCCGACGATATAGTAATAGAACCCATGTACTCCGCGGGTATAATAGGCGTGGATTTTCTGTAATCGAGGTCCTTTCTGATCGTTCTCCACCGGTCGAAAGAGCCTCTGGACGTGGTCGCATTGCGCTGCTCCTTCAGATAATTATCCTACCTTCGCGATACCCTTGCCAGGCATCCCCTGGCAAGAAGAACATTGAAAAGCTCGAGGAGACAAGCCGACAGGGCCACTCCTCATGAGCAATTAGAAATACATTGCCCTTAATAGGCAGGTGGAACCGAGCACTCGAGAAAATCCGGCAAAGCGCCCGGCGAGGGATATCTCGGACCACCTGCGAACGGTGGCCATTTAGACGGATTCCCCTTCCGGGAATTTTCGTCGAAAATCGTAGGAAATTCGGCGAGCCAACTTGCCTACCGTGCGAGGCGTGACGGCATAGAGCCGCTCCCCCTTCCACTCGGTGGCGAGGCGCGACATGCGAGAAGACTTCTCAGAAGAAACGCAGGAAGAAGTACAACAGAAAGAACTAGTAAAATGTCCGTCAATGGAAATTCAAATAGAAGGAATACCTGTGCAAGCCCTTATCGACACAGGAAGCGAGGTCACATGTATCTCGGAACAGTTTTATAAAAAATATGAAGAAAAATTAGGGAATTGTCCTACCCTACCAGTTAGGAGGACGCAAATAATTGGGGCCACCGGAATGAAACCGGTCATGCTCACAAAACAAATTTACGCGGAAACGCATATAGCTGAACGAAGGATCCACGTTGGATACCTAGTCGTTCCAAAATTAATAAAAAACTGTATCCTGGGAGTAGATAGCCTTGAACGGTGGCAGGGGATCATAGACTTCGGAACACGAATTATCACATTGAAAGACAGAAAAAACGAATCCACTCTTGCACCAATTTCTGAGGGAGGCGTAGCCACAGATTCCAGGGAGGAGACGTACGCCGGAGAAGTCGGACAAGCAATGTGCAGCGGAGCTCAGACAATCCAGCTGATCCAGAAAGCCGAAGATCCATGGATTAGCCCAGAAGAAATAAAAGCAAAGGNCACGTGTCGACCGCTACGGCGGCACGTGTTCTCATACAGCTACACGCAATCATGCGTGTTCACAATTATGTAATTAACAATATATTAATTACATAATTAATTACAATCCATTACAGGCCACGATAGAAAAGCGATCTATCTCATTTGAAGGCCTTATCTTATTATTTAAACACATTGTGTAAATTGTTGCGTTACTTATTTTGTGACGGGCAAGCCGTCACGGGGCTTAAACCACGCGCCACCGGGCCAGTGGCGCCCTCAGGCCCTGAGCCGCCGCGCTAGGCGCGCGGCCCTGGACACCGCGCCGGCGCGCCCGAGCACCACCGAGCCGGCCCGATGCGCGCCGAAGGCCCGGCGGGACGAGGCCCGCCGAGCAGACTTCCGTCCGAACAGCGAGCCGAAAACACGTGTGCCGACCTCCCAGACTGCGCCTTTTGAGTCTCGCCCCAAGCCACCCGGCCGTCTCTCCGGCTGCCATCCGGCCGACCGCCACCCGCCAGCCACCGCCCGGAGCCCCACCATCGCGAGTCCGCCACCCTCGGCCTCGAGAAGGCCGACCCCGAGACCCTCCAACGACCGGCCGCCACGAGGCCCCTTCCGACCGCCATCTTCGAGCCGGCCCCGCGCGCCACCGCCGTAGCGAGTAAGTAGGTTAAGCCAATAATTTAGGGAACGTAGGATAATTAGGTAGATAAATAAAGACAGCGACTTTTATTCAGAACCTCGAGCCTCCTTATTTTCCCTTTTCCCCCTCCTTCCCATTTTCCCCATTATAATTTGATGTTAAATATTTATTTGCGAAAGCACAAAATTTGAATCGACCGTCATGCGAGACATCGACCCTTGTGCTAATTTCTTAATTTCGAACATTATCAATTAATAGGTGAGATAGATATGCGATGCAACAATCATCTCTCGGGTATATAAAATTAAGAGGAATGATTTTTATTTTGTTTAATTTTAATACATTACACAGTCTCAACAAGGCTAGCAATTGTTACCCATCTCATGGTCCGATAATTATCGATTGCAATTTGTTTAATCAAACCTCTATAGTAAAAAGACCGTAACTCCAAGGAGCGGCCATTTTATAACAATTCACCGAAAAAGCAAGAGGCTCGCATAATACGCGATTGCCGTTTCGAATATATAAATTATTAACAAAACGTGAGATGCCGAGACATGATTGTGCAAATTCCTCACTAATCATTAAATAATTAAGTTACATCGGTGCGACCGATAACAAAACAAAGACAAATGGTTTCTCGAACGTTTCTTTTTATTCATCCCGTTGAATCTTGCTCCGGGAACAATTTGTAAACAATTGAAGGGGAGGTGAAACCGCGGCCCTATATAAAGCGGTCCACCGAGCCTTCTCATTAAGTCGTATCAGAACTTTCCAAGGAGTCACATCAAGATTCGCGAAACCATTCTGTTCCCGGGCCGATGCGCCACGACTCGAGCCAAGGCGCTCAATACGGGTGAGTCTTTAGCTAAAGAAGTTATTGGAGGGAGCAAAGATCTCCACCTGCGGGTAAACTCGTTTTATTTAAAGAGATCACTGCCTGTTGAGGCAAATCGTAATCAAATCATTGAATGTGTGGTACACGGTTACCAAATTTGGCTTGACTATTTGTCGACGAACATCGCATATAATAAAGGAATATTGAGTTATTGGTTCATTAAGCAACAGGAGTTGTATTCATTTCGCTCGGCGAAACCTACTGTATTCCAGGGATCCGAGGAGAATCTCTACCCGAAATCGCAGACACGAGATTCGGTCATCAATAATTTTCAGAGACTCTTCTTCGGGCCTTTGGGAGTAATACCCAATCCCTTGGTGTTTGGTGGGATAAACAAAAACACCTGGCGACCATACAACAAAATACAGGATAAAGAGCGAAGTCCGGTGCCTGAAGGAAGAACCTGCGCTGCCGCCGTAAGGTGACTTTCGGAGGGGCCCGGGGTGGAAGGGGCTATACTGAGAGGCATCAGGAAGGAACCATCCAACTCCCTGGCGTTTCCGGCCCACTGCCCGGTCACAATCGCAGATCATGAATGCATGCAGACAACGGAGGAAATTTTTCAAAAGTGCACTGGCATGAAGGTTGTCTCAAGCTTCGATCTGACCAGCAGTTTCTGGCAGATATCTTTGCATCCAGACTCGTGAAAATACACCGCGTTCCTACATAAAGGAAATTGTTACGAATTTGTCGTAACACCATTTGGCTTAAAAACTAGTAGTGCTAGTTTAATTAGAGGACTAGAAATGGTACTCCACGGTCTGGGGGACCACATTGCGAATTTCATCGACAATCTTTTATGCCTCTCGAAAAATTTCCAAGAGCATGTGCACCACCTAAAAGAACTATTCAAACGCATGGTCCATTATGGGATGACAATGAACTTTAAAAAATGTCATTTTTTTAAGGAAGAGGTCAACTTTCTCGGCCACGTACTAACGACCGAGGGAATAAAGCCGCAAAAGGAAAAACTGCAAGCTATTCAGGATTTTCCAAAACCGAAAAATTTAAAACAATTGCGGGGATTTTTAGGATTAGTGAATTTTTACACCAAATTCACGAATCGCCACGCTCACGAGACGACCTCTCTCCTGGAGTTGATAAAAAAGGGAACCAAGTGGAAATGGGAGAAGATCCACGACGAAGCATTCGAACGAGTAAAGCAATTATTTCAAGAAGCCGTGGTTTTACATTATCCGGACCCGAAAAAAGGATACATCCTTCGCACCGATGCAAGTGATTACGCACTTGGGGGGACTCTATCTCAAATCAACGAGGAAGGTGAAGAACAAGTCGTCGCTTTTGCAAGCAAGACTCTTAAAGGACGGGAACTCCGATATTTTACAACTGAGAAGGAGTTGCTCGCAATCGTCTGGGCACTTTAGAAATTTCGATAATACGTGCTCGGCGCACGAATCACCGTTATCACGGACCATAAGTCCTTAACATTTCTTTTAACATGCAAGTTCGCAAATGCGAGGCTTGCGAGGTGGATTTTGTTGATGCAAGACTGTGACCTGACCGTCGAACATTGCGCCGGGAAGGATAACGTGGTCGCGGACACTCTGAGTAGGCAAATTTTTGGCCACGAGGAGAACGCAATGACCGACAGAATCGTAATAGCACACATCCTCGCGAAAGAGCCTGCACCCTCGATTGGCGAATACCTGAAGAACATCAAAAAATATCAGGACGCCGAATCAGGGATAAAATGCATAAAACAAGCATTACTCAAGGAACCGCAGAAGCAGAACAAAAGGTATTGGTTGCGAAACGGCATACTATTAAAAAAACGGACCAGATTCGTGGAAGGTTTACTTGGCAAAGTAGGGACTGTACCAAATAACAAAAGAATGTCATGAAATCTACGGACATGTCGGGGGATGAAAGGTGTTCCGAATCCTGAAAGAAGAGTTTGTACATCCGAAAATGGAGAAGCACATCAAGATCATAACTTCGCGATGCGACCTTTGTCAGCGATGTAAAGTGAGTAGCCAAAGTTGCTATGTAGCAATGCAAAACATCACTCCGGAAAAACCACTTGAACTCGTATCGATCGATTATTTCGGACCACTTCCGACAGCAAAAGTAGGATATAAACACATTTTGGTAACCATCGACGCATTCAGTCAATTCGTGGCTTTGTACCCATTAAGAAAAGCAAACGCGGGCGCGACGATTAAATGCATTTTCGAGCATTACATACCGAATTACGGAAAGCCAAAAAGATTATAATTCGACCATGGGACACAATTCACGTCGAAACAATAGTTAAATAAATTGCAAAGGGAAGGGATACAACCGGTATTTTCATCGATAAGACATCCCCAAGGAAACATCGTCGAAAGGGTCAATCGCGAATTGGGAAGATTTTTCCGGACGTTAATTCGGGAAAAACATCAAACATGGATTAATTGGCTGCAAGTCATTCAGGATTGCATAAACGAAGTTCATCATGAAACCACGGAATTTACGCCGGTAGAAATACATTTAAACAAGAGACCAACTAGATTTTGGAAAAAATTGTTAAAATATGGGGATAATACCGCGGAACCAACGTATGAAACGAAATTAAAATTGGTCCGCGAAACACTCGAAGTAAAAGGAAAAAATCGGGCGGTGAAGTTTAACCAAACGCACAAACTTATGAATTTCACAGTCGGAGATAAAGTACTGGTAAAAGCGTGTAATGTTTCAAATCCGACGAATAAATTAATTGCTAAGTTCCTATCAATTTACGAGGGCCCGTATGAAATTAAAAAGACGGTCGGTCCTGCAACGTTTATTCTCATAAATCCTGAAACTCGGAAGGAACGAGGAATGTTCCACAGCGTGAATTTGAAACGATATCACGAACCAATAAGTATACCAAATAATTCAAACGCTGTAAGCACCGGCAACCCTAACGTTCCGGACACTAACCAACAACAAATCGACACCCCAACCGATACTCAACGGCCGATGACGTGGCAACAAATCCAAAAGCTAAATCAAAATCCAACGGATAAACCGGGTACGTCACGCGACCCTAACCTCCAAAATCAAAAGGCCATAACAATAATCGGGACAGTAGGTAGGGATGAAATGGCCGGTGAAACGGAAGTTGAAACCTCCAGCTAACAGTTCGCTAATAACCACGGAGTGAATAGGTTCGCAACGAAGCAAACACCGAGAAAAAAAAAAAATATGTCCAGAACGAGAAACGTTCTCGAACAAAGTAAGAATCTTAGAAGTAATATAGAATAAAAGCAATAAGGAGTCGGGGTGATAAACAGAATAGCTAGTTGAAATTTAATCTATTTGGATTTAGTCTAAGGAACGATGGCCGGACGCATGGCGAGGGTGATCCCGACCATGGTTGTGGAGGAGGTGAAGGAGGAATTAATACGGGTGGTGGAATTCAAAAACCCGTATGCGATGTGGGCCCAACGGGTAGAGATGCAACCGAGACTCCGGCGCCTGCAACAGTCGCTTCACTGGGAGCTTTAGGAGTTCGGGGACAAATACATCCTCCACCGGAGCATATGGACGGGAAGCGTAGTGGCGGCACGACACAATGGGGTTTGGCGACGGGCTCGAGTTACCGGGGTAGAGCCACTGCTATTATTTTTAGTAGATGAAGGAAAAACGGTGGCGGCGCGAGAGTGCGACATCAGGGGACTCCCGCGACCCGCGGCGCACCTACCGCAGCAAGCCATCGCGGTAGGCATGGTGGATGTCGAGCCGAGCGGCGCTTCCTGGGGGGAGACCGAGCTCGACGAGATAAAAGACATCGTCAACGGAAAAATTTGGAGGTTCAAGGGATTGGAGTACAACACCGAAAGAAACACCATTTGGGGGGAATTCTGGGGCCAGAATAATATAAAGGTGGCCGACAATCTCGTCGAGGACGGTCTCCTCCGGGCCGGAGTGGAATCGGTGGATGTAGAATGGCCGCAGTAAAACGGGTGAGTGGAAAATGTGGAAAAAGAAGATAATAATGATAATAATAATAAAACGCAACCAATGTAATTCGAAGTATTTCGAAAAGGAAAAGGCAAACGATAAAGGAAAATTTGTAAACTTTAAAAAAGCGGGACACATGCGTGTAAAGCCATTCGAAATAATTCGAAAACCGCGAAACTAAGAAATAAATAGGATAAAGACAAACGCGCAAAATAGAAAATAAGGGTGAATCAACGGTATAGACTAAAAAAAAAATTAATTAATTAACGTTGAATAAAATGCTAAGGATAACAACACTCATAAATAATTAATGTCAATAAGCTAAAAATGAAAATTCCAGCGAAATAATTAGGAACAATAGGTAATGGAATCAACGTAAAATAAAATAAGACTGTTAAGCGTTAAACGAGAACATTAGATCGAAGGAAATAAGAGAAACTAAAATTCGAGACGGCCCAAATTCACAGCGAAATTCTCGCGAAGTTGGAGCAAGATCATAGAAAAACTAAGTAACATTAAATAGATAATATAGAAGCAAACTAGGAAATAATCAAAGGTGGTTAAAAACAAACTGTATGACATAGCAATAAATCGGCAATAAATTCAAGATAAATCGAGAAAATTAAAGCTCGGAAAGAAGGATAACTCGGAACGGTTGATAGAAGAATGAGCAAAGGCCACGCAAGAAATGTTAGAATATCATAACACTTTCGTCCGGGATTCATAACATCGCAGTAAATCTCGAAAATTCGGGTATCGAGTAACGAACTAAAGTCGAGCCCGGTAGTCGACAATCAGAACCGATCGAGTACAGAGTATCGGGGAGATAGGAAAATGGACGCAACATCGCAGTTCGAAATAGTGCCTCAGGGAAAGGAGGTGGTGACGCGACCATATACGTGTGCGGAAAGGCCAAGGATACACAATAATCCGCCGCGAAATAAACTGGTAAATTAAGGAAAAAAAAAACGAACTAAACCCACTGCAGCAAGAAATAGAAAAAACGGGAAAAAAGGACTAGAATCACGGGGGAATTAAGATGGAATTTTCTTCTGGCTGAGAACGAAGTGCACGCAGACGGAGGCAGCATACTTCAACATGCTCTTAGAAGAAGCCCGCATAAGGAAGGCGTTGGGGATTCCACCGGCTGCCACCACACCCCGAACACAGAGGCAGCTGATCAAATTCATCCCCGCAAGGCCCCGGGTGTCGATCACCGCGGTACAACAAGGGAAGTTTATCGACTAACAAGTGGAAAAGGGCACAACATACCCCCTAAGCAAGGGAAGCCGAGAGGGGTAACAGGGTGGCGACACTGAAGCCAATGGCAGACCCGACCGTGCGGGCACACTCGCACACGCGGGTGACGCCTCCGGTGAAGGATAAGGGAGCGCCAAGGGAGAAGACTCCTCCCTGCATCACCATCGACTGAGAAAAAAAAAAAGAAAAAAAATATTATTTTAGATTTTAATTATTATTATATAAAAATTATTATTATCTTAGATTTGTCGATCAACTCAAAACTTTTCGGTGAAGGTGAATTTAATCATACATTTAAAATATACTAGTTTACACATGCAACAAACAAAAGTGTCTAAGTGCGAGTTGATAAACCCGAAATGTACTAGGAAGATAGAGCCCCGCCGCGAATAAGGGGAACGAAGAATGTTAAAGTTCCGTGGCGAAGAACTTTAAAATTCTTCGGGGGGACGTTGTAACGGGTCAGGTGGCGAATGCGAGCCCCTGTGCAGAGAGGATTACTTCGGGAACCGTTCGGGCATGCGCGGCGACCTAGGAAAGAGAGTAGGGAGGCCGCGAGTGGGGATCGCGATTTCGCGATTGCGGAGCGCCGAAAAGGTGCTCTCTTAGATTTCAGACGCGGTACCTATCGGTACGATCGAGTACGAGCAATTGGATGTTTATGCGAAAGGATAAGTATTTTCTTCCAGGTACCTTGTCCAACGAGTCGGGCATGCCGTCCCCTCTCGTATCCTTCAATTCCGACAATTCATCGTTTTAAATATTCCCTATCCGCTCCCGTTCCCGGTCTCGGACTTCCCCGACTCTCGAGCCCCCTTTGTCTCCCAAAAAGACTATACCTTCTTCTAGCCGATCTCCGAGGCTAAGTAACTTAGAATAAGTGATACTAAACCCCGTAGAGCATAACTCCGGGAAGAAGCATAGATTCGCGGAACCAATTAGTCCGTGGCCCAAGCATCGAAACTCATTGAGTAAAGACAGATTTCGTTTAGGCTGATCAGCCCATCCCGTAGGCCGAGTAGTATTCTAACACCAAGGTTCAGAAAGGAACCTCAAGTTCGTTCCCTTAGAGTCAACTAGCCCTGAGCTAGAAATAGGTTTCGGCGCGCGGATCGACTAAAACGGAAGATCGGCAGACTTAGGGCACTGCGTAGAGACTAACTTCCCTAAACTCCCAACAGGCTAAATCTATCCTAACACCTGAAATTCCATTATTCCAAATCCTGATGATTCTATGATGAAACAGCAAAACGCACCGATAACGGGATAAGCCGTTCCCACTGAGAATCGAATTCCATCCTTCCTTTCCCTACATCCGTCAACAGAAAAACCGGAAACACGATAGCAGAATTGGGATTGCACCTAATTTAATTTAAAGCAATCCGGAACGGTGAATAATTTTCCGAGAAATTTAAATCGCCAATTCGTGCGAAACGGTGCGGAAGCAAAGGCCTCCAACCATAGAAAAACTCGCTAAATCCAAATTCGGTCGACAGGCCTCCCGATTCGCCATAATATTTACGCGCTCAGCTGATCGTTCGTAAACGCTCTCCTCGCTCTCTCGCCAGTCTATTTTCCTTTCTTAACTTTAAAATTTAATTAATTTCGGTCTCAGGAGTCGTAAGGCTCGAACCCTCGACGGATGCAGTTTCTTGGTGCATAGACACTGACAAAACTGCATACCATTACAGCCTAGTTAATCATCTAGCGCCAAACGGTCTCGCGTACGCGGGAAGAGTCTAGCAAGGGGTTTCCTAATTTCCGGTGGTCCTGCCGGCGCTCGGACCCGCATTGTCCTGGATACTCCGAGCGCCGACGGACGTGTTACTGCCGACCTGCTACCGTCCCGCCTACCGTTGCCACCTAAAGGAGAGCCGCTAACGTCTCCGTACCGCTGCTGCCGTCAAGGGTGAGCAAACCCACAAGGAATTATCGTAGTCCGTTTCCGTTTCGTCCGTATTGAAATGTTAAAGTGATCCTCCTCGGCGCGTACCTCCCGGCCATTCGGTAATGGCGTCGGACCGCGTGCGCCGAACGCGCAGATAGTTAATTCCCGCGTTTTCGACCGGTTAGCTCTCGTTGCGATTTATGTTCGTGTATCGTCAAGTGATCCCGCGGCTCCCGATATAGTCCTGGTGGAAGTAATACTCGCTGCTTCCGGAGTCGAGTTGTGACGGGCCGTGAAGCGAGCGGAGTTGTGGAGAGCGTTGTGCTCTGGAGGGTAGGCCGTGCCTCCCGTCCCGTGGGGCCGTGTGGCCCCCGTCGTACCGTTTTATGCCGGCGGGATCCCGAAGTCTATGTCCGAGTTACCGCGAATGTTCTTACGTTTCACCTGCATGTTAATAAAGAGCTACCGGGTCGCCTATTCACAGAACGTCGGAGGTTTTGGTTTTATTTAACGGTTCTCCCTTGCTTTTCGGACAATCCCGTGAACTCCGAACCCTCCGTCTCTACCGTGCCGCGAAAGGTCCCAAGGACCTCCACGGGGCTGGGTAGCCGGCGATCGGGGGCCGAGTCTAGCTCCGCGACGTGGGCCTCGCCCGGCCGGGAAACCGCGGGCCGCAGCGCGCTTCACGCGTCTGGCGCCCTACAAAAAGTGGCCCTGTGTCATTCGGGCGAACCCCCGCCGGCCGACCTCGCGGAGGGCTAGCTTCGTTATCGGTCCCGCTCTGTTCCCCCTGTTTGCCAGCGCGCCCTGAATTCCCCCGAGAGCGTTGCAAATTTTGGCGCCCAACGTGGGGCTCGAGGAAAATAAAATTACCGTCTTTAAATTTGAGAATCGGAGCTCGGAGCACGGTTCGCGATTAACATTGTTTTTCTTCGTTGTGTGTGATTACTCGAGATCCACTTTTTTAGTCCTGATTGCGGCGTAGCATTTTATGTTTGATTTTAAGGTTGTATTCCGTCCAGGCGGTAGAGTATCCCGCGGTTAATAATTATTTTATCGGGTCTCGGGTCATTTTATTATTGACGATATCGAGTCGTGCTCTGACTTCCGTTATTTTGTTTTGTGAAATACGATTTAAAGAAAATTGATGCCTTGGACTTGTAACGAAAGTGAAAGGAGAGTTCAGCAAGACGTCAGAGTAACCCAATTATTTTTTTTTCTTGTTCCGTTAAATAGAATAGCGAATATGAAAGAGTAGTGAATTTTAACCAGTTCCCGTTATTAACAGTAATGATTCTATCGTAAAATTGAAGCTAATTTTTAGTCTTTTCCACTCAAGTTTAAGTATCTTGGTCAGCCCTTCTTCGGGTTAAATTCAATTTTTGCCTACTCCTAGCGACTATATTATTCAAATCTACCGACCAATCAACCACTTTGAAAGTTTCATCACTTCCCCCTTCTGGATAAATGGAATACTAGTTAGAGATTTGTGGTTCATTTTTATAACTTCGTCTTAAATTCTGGTTCAAGGATGGCTATTGCTGAATAATCTCCTTTGATTTTCGAGTAAATTGATTTTACCTGTTAGACGTAAGATTTTATACCGGGATATAATACGTGTAATTTCGGTGCGGAATTCGCAAGCGGTTAGTGTTAGGTCGGGGATCGTTTACTCGGGAGCGGTGATGGCGATTACCCGAGGGTGTCGATCGGACCTGGCCTCGTGGGTATGTTTTTGGAGATTCGCTTCCAGATGGTTGAAACCAGCCAAAGACCTCGTCGATTAAAGTAACGAAGATACTTTATTTTCGATTGCCTCTTGGTTTACAGGAACGACTCGTAGATTCGGTCGACTCAAGGGGATTAGCGTTCGCCGAGAGTTACAGGTGTCTCGCATGCAGGTTACAGAATGGAGACGGTTCAAACTTAGATAGATCAGAGAGCGAGCCCTTCGGAGCGGGCCTTTTTATTCTGACCTAGGATGTTCTTAGGCGCGGAGGAGGATGCTTATTGGTGGGTTTTTAAGATTGAGGAGGGAAATGTCTCATGTCATTGGCTTGGGGACAGGTCGAAGGGGAAACAGTTGGAAAGTGTCTTTTCCAGAGATTCTGGATGTCTGACGTTTCCCAGGGCTGTTATCTAGTTTGGAGTGCGGAAGTACTCGGATAAACAAAGGGGAGATAGGAACGAGGGAGAGCATGTCTCCAAGAGCGCTTTGGAGCACGAACGCGTTGCTTAATCTCTTTCTTAATATTACTTGAAATAAAACGTTAGGTAGGGACCTAACATCCCTCCCCCCTTAGAGGAAGAGAGCTTATCCGTACAGAGGCCTGGAGGGTGGCTCTCGTGGAGAAGGCTTACGACTAGGTTGGGCGGAAGGTGGTGGAGTCAAGCTAGGACGCTCCGAACTCGTATCCGAGCATTCGAACCTGAAGGGTTGTATGGTCGCGACTTCTTCGCTCGAAGCGGTTGATTCGCGATCTGTTTGAAAATGAAGTTGCATTTCTCTGTTCGGACTCCTAGTATGGTTAAAGCAGTTTTGAAATACCTGTAAGCAGGTATTAGTGCTTCTGCGTTCCGATGTTTGCCTTCGTTTAAAAAGCTTTCTCCAC
The DNA here is from genome assembly GCF_000612105.2 of Orussus abietinus. Lineage (NCBI taxonomy): Eukaryota > Metazoa > Arthropoda > Insecta > Hymenoptera > Orussidae > Orussus > Orussus abietinus. The sequence goes on along the minus strand of NW_019395010.1, from coordinate 1,190 downwards.
AACCAAGCGCATATGTCGCAATACTTACACGTACAACATAGATATAATATTAATAAGATTGCTAGAGCAAAAAGTACATAGTAAAAGAAATTATTATGGGATGCTACCCAATTATCTTGTCTACGCCGCTGTTGCAATATTTCAGCTCGACGCCGGATTTCTGACAATTTGACGCTTCCTATGTCTAAGTCGCTTAAATGTATGTTCAGGCGATTATATTTTTCTGGGAATATTAATTCCGATAGATTTATCTTGGAAGGCTCCCGAAGTTCTTCGCACGGTTCGGCTAAGTCTAGGCCAGCCTCGCGCACAAAATACATACTATAATTACTGGTTTTTACATTTTGCGTTACGAGCTTCGCGGAGTCAGTCCATGCTTTACAGTTGGTATCTAGCGTGAGAATGCCCGTGTTTTCTACCGTAATATGTGACGCGTCGCGATCTTCGCACAGAATGTCCACTAATTCCTTTTTAACGGTTACATACAACCAGCTGTTCTTACGTTCTAATTGGGTCCACGTGGTGGTTCCTAGTCGGATAAATCTAACATCGCAATTTCTTCTGATATCGGTGCTTCCAGTAGTAAGCAGGTCGGTTTCGCAGGATTTATGTAGATGAGAAGTATAGAACGGTTGTTCTTGCATGTATACTTTGATATTGCGTAGCGGTTTGCATTTTTCGCTATTGAGTTCATCTAAGAGCATAAAGCGCTGTTGATTGGGCGCAATAATTATGTGGCGTTTTCTAGGGCTTATGTATGTAAATATGTCGCCTTCGAGCGGGGCTGGAATCGGTATGAGATTAAAGAGTTCGTAAGTTTCCCTATCGGTTAATGGTATTGTTAAAGCATATATCAGTCGTGCGTTAAGAGAGAGTACTTGTAGGTTACTAACTTTAATCAAATCATAGGCATGAGTAGGTACGAGTGTTACGGGGAAATCCTGGTCCTGATGGAGTAAAGTTTTGATTTTTATGAGGGTATCCATCAGGTGAGTTAGTGGGAGGATATCGGGATGAATCAGTCCCTTAAATGCGAGCATGACGGCATTAGTTAATGTCGTAAGCTCTGATTCGTACGAGTTAATTAGGCTCGAGAGTTCGATAACGTGAGCGTTCATTTCTACTTGGATTTTCGCAGCGTTCGATTCTCTCACGTGGTCCATTACATATTGCTGCATTGTTTCTATTTT
>NW_019395009.1:0-25867 GCF_000612105.2 Orussus abietinus | reverse complement strand
TGATTATTTAAACACATTTTTGAATGGTGGGGGTGCTAGCTTTATTAGTACCCAGCACCCCCACAGAAAAATTGAATTTTTTTTCAAAAACCGAGTTAGCACAAAATTTGCGAATGTAGCACATAATTAGCACATAAAGAGCACAAAATGTTAAGACAAAGAAATTTGAATTTTGTAAAGGTGGGGGTGCCAGCTTTACGCACCTATAAATTTCGGCGCTCGTAGTCAAAGGTCGTCTCGCGCTGATGCCGACCAAGGTCAGCGCTCGTAACGAAAGGATTAAGGCTATTATTCTTCTCCGTACATATTTTTAGGCAGTGTAAAAAAAAATGTGCGGGTCGCAGAACACACGACCAAAGTAATACTTCAGCAATTCATTTGCATTATGTAAAGACGGAGGTTCTATTCCTAAATTAAAAGGCCCAACTTCGAAACTTATCGGGTTTGTTTCCTTTTCACTTACACTTATATTATTTCCCATTGCATATGTATGTACAGACTGATATATTCACCAATATATACGTGAAAGTCGATACAAAATACTACTCAGCCCTCCATAACGTACACACTCGCCCGGCTAGGGAAGAAGACTAGACAGGCTCGCTCAAGTTAGTGTGGATAGCGTTACGTCGTCACGTCGCTATGACAACGCCCGCCGACCCGCCATATACTATATATACACCCGTACGGGATAGATGACGTCACAGGCTTGGTATGCGGGAAAGGGCGAAGGGATACATTCCAATGCGTAACGCTTTTTCGTTACATCTAATCTTTTACAGCATTTTACTCCTCAAATGGTCGACGCCCGAGCATCGCATAAGAAGTTTTACTTCCAAAAATTGTCTACTAAAAATTGTTAAAACTGTGCCTGATTTCCCCCACCGTTGATTCCATATTAATAAGCTATGAGCTAATTACGGCTATCCGTTTCTGTCCGGTAGTTGTTCTCACTTTTTAATCTGGAATTTTTCCGACCAATTTTAGTTTTCCACTCGTCCGGCAAGCGTAGGAACTTTTTTGGCGATAATCCCACTTCTCCTTCTCGTTCTCCTCGTTCGCTGCCTCTTGTTCTACCAAGAGTTGAATTACTCGCTGACGCAACGAGTATGACCATCCATCTCCCCGATACGCGAGGAAATGCTTAACGTAATCGCAAATACTTGTAACCAGCTGGTGGACCTTCGCCAGCGGAAAAAGATGCGAGCAGAAGATGATAGGAAAGAAAACGAACAACAGTTGGTTTTTTTTGCCGAGGGTTCCGTCGAATCCAAGGATCATATTTTGGATTATCCAAAGGAACGAGTTTTACTATGACGGAGTACCTTAAGGCTTGCCAAAAATCTGTCGATATAGATGAGGAATTGAAAATGAAGGAATGACGAAAGTTGAATGAAGGATGTCGCAGATGTCCTGTATATGGCATCCGTTAGATTATAAACGTCTTTTAGCATACATTTACACATGTAAATATTTTTAAGGAATGATACATTAATTTGGCCCATGTGTTCTAAATTATTCAGAATTTTGCGTTTGCAATATGGCGTATGCCGCAGATGCGTGATATATGTATTAGCTAGGTTAGAAACGTCTTTTAGCGCATATGTAAACACGTAAACATTCTGAAGGACTAATTAATTGGACGGATGCGTTAAAAATTCTTTCGACTTAACCCTATTTTATATCTAATTGGATTTAGTATTTTCTATTTAGAAATAAAAGGACGCACATGTAAACATGTAAACATTCTAAGGACTAATTAATTTGACGGTTACGTTAAACATTTTTACGACTTAACCCTGTTTAATATCTAATTGGATTTATTATTTTCAATTTAGAAATTGAAGGACGCACATGTAAACACGTAAACATTCTGAAGGACTAATTAATTTGACAGTTACGTTAAAAATTCTTTCGACTTAAGCGTGTTTAATGTCAAACTTCTAATTGGATTTATTATTATCTATGTAGAAACAAAAGGACGTGATATATTTTACCCTCGCGTAGAAAACTAGGGACACATTATACGTATAGTGACCTAGAAAACCACGTATATTACATGACGTATTATACTTACCCAATCCTGCACACAAGGAACGTATCCCAGGTCAATCTCTCCGATCTGATTTCTTCTATAATATGTTATAGTACACTAAAAACTAAGCGACACGTATTTTTTTTTATCTGCCATTAAACACTTTAAGGGGGAGAAACCACCACCCAAAGTAAGGCATGCCAAGGGGCGATTTGGCAGTTTCACCCACAAGAACATAATATTTTTTAACCAATCCACCTGAAAAGGCTTTCTCATAACGAGAAATGAAAAATATAATTTTCTCAATTGAAAAAAAAATTAAGGGGTGAGCCACCCCTCACAGGCCTTACTTTGGATGGTGGTTTCACCCCCTTAAAGTGTTTAATGGCAGATAAAAAAAATACGTGTCGCTTAGTTTTTAGTCTACTATAACATATTATAAAAGAAATCAAATCGGAGAGATCGACCTGGGATACCTTCCTTATCAGAATCGAGACCCAGGATCTCAGATTTTCTCTGATCGAACGATGAGAGCGCTACTTGCGGAAAGTGAGGGAACTTCAATCCTACGTGACCAAAATATTTCCTACCGCCCTAAATGACCTAAAATGCTTTCAATTTTGCAATTAAAGTACGCAAAAAGAAACGATAATCCTCGGATGATACACAGAATGTGATATTTTTAACATAATAAAGACTAGCAGACGATAATTTTTAATTACAAAATTTCATCCAGGAGGCGCTAGATCGGAAAAAATCTGAAGATCTTGGACCCCCAAATTAAGGACAATTTTTATACATGGCGTCGTATCTCCTTATACTATTTCGTGGTTGCAACAATGGATTATCGGAAAAAATATTAACTGGGACAATAACGAACGAGGTGATTGCACCAACCACCACAATTAATATCGCTAATTCGGATCATTTAATCCATGATTAAAATTTAATCATAGGTTAACCCAATCTCTGTCGCATCGACAAATACTTAACCAAGATTAATTATCAGCAGATAACTAATGAATGCCATACATCCAGAATATCCGTCGTTCTAAATTGTTTGCGGTTGATCACTTTTCGCTGCCTTCCCTAGAGTTCTTTTTAAATACACAATTACCCAAAGTTAAATTCGAGTTCATTTTTAATTTGTATGATCATTATTTTTTTATGTATCTCATTTTTCCCCGTCGTCTCATATTTTTAATAGTCCAATTTCATGAACGTGCACTCGACCACATTTTAGAGTACACTATTAAAAATGCTTAAATATATTGCACAATTTAAATCTACAAAGTTGTATTAAAATAAAATTCGAGGTGATAATTTAATTTAATATGCATCGTTTGTAAGTGAATAAACGAATTTCGAAGGTTATGACGTTTTATCGGAAATTGTTTAAACCGACCTGGGAAATTATGCAACTAGCGCATTAAATACATTAATTATAATACGAGTGTATTATAAATGTCGCATACCAGGAATGAAACTCCCATAATACGTGTTTCGTTAATTTATTAACGTTCTTTTCATCCGTGTGTGTTGCCCTTTGGGGTCGGCAGATGAGCCGGAAGGGATTTCGAATTACTGCAAATAAATGAGGAAATAATTGCGCAGTGGTTATATCGACCTCGGTCATGAAATGAATTTTAAAAAGTGTAACTTGATGTCGAAACCGATTCGCAGCGTCGCGAACTCCATGAAAAAGATGGCGTCGAAATGGCTAATTAATTGACATTTCAGGATGTTTAGAGTAAGAATCTCGGCGGCATATGAGTCGAAAGAGATTTCAAATTACTGGAAATAAATGAGGAAATAATTGAAGTGGTTATTTCGACCTCGGCCATGAAATGAATTTTAAAAAGTGTAACTCGATGTCGAAACCAACTCGCAGCGACGCGAGCTCCATGAAAAAGATGGCGTTGAAATGGCTAATTGATTGACATTTCCGGATGTTTAGAGTAAACATCTCAGCGGCATATGAGCCGAAAGAGATTGGTCATTACCGCAAAAAAATGAGGAATTAATTGCACAGTGGTTATATCGACCTAGGCCATGAAATAAATTTTAAAAAGTGTAACTCGATGTGGAAATCGTTTCGCAGCGACGTGAGCTCCATGAAAAAAATGGCGTCGTAATGGCTAATTAATTGACATTTCCGGATGTTTAGAGTAAGAACCTAAGCGGTATATGAGCCGCTTTCGAATTGCTGCAAATAAATGAGGAAATAATTGCGCAGTGGTTATATCGACCTCGGCCATGAAATAAATATTAAAAAGTGTAACTAGATGTCGAACCCGAATCGCAGCGACGCGAGCGCCATGAAAAAGATGGCGTTGAAATGGCTAATTAATTGACATTTCAGGATGTTTAGAATAAGAACCTCGGTGGTTGGCCCTCGAAGTTCTCGGTGGGTGGAAAAGTGGCTGGTAAAGGACGTTTGCCGTTAATTTGGGGAATAAGGTCCGCAAATAGAGTCCTCAAATTATGCACTCCTCTTGAGCGCTGTGTTTTTCCTGCATCGAGGACTCCAAGCTGATCAATTACTGCGCCCTGTACTCAAACAGAAATACAAATTACGCGTACATAAATGTATGCACAGGGAGAACCTCGCAACTGGTAGGTTTTATATCCGTTGTTTGGTCGAAGTTAAATAAAATAAAATTAAAGAGCAAATCGAATGGCTTATTGTTAGTAAAGCGTAACTTCGCAACCCTCGCGTTTTCCACGTTTGTTTCTTCATTGTAATTATATTTATACATGCTCAGGCTTATTTAGTATTCTTTTTTTACTGCTATATAGTCATTTACTAGCTATATCATACATCGGGGCATTTCACAGTTGGTCTGAACGTCCAAAGTCTCACACGTTTTGTTCACGTTTGGCCCGATTGATATACCACGTCTATCACACGATATTGTTGGTGAAGAGGTTACATTCCAATAGTATGTGCCATAAACAACAAAAATGTCGGTTATACATCGGGGCCTTTCACGGTTTGGCTTAACGTTCAAAGTCTCACACGTCTTTCATACGTTTTGTTTAAACGTTTAAACTTTTTTTTAAGGGTATTGGACCAAACTGTTCGAAATTTTGATACCTGACTCGTGATCATCTAAGAATTGTCCTGACACATTAAAAATTTGTATTTTACAAAAGAATTTTTTTAACTTAGCCCAGCCCAGAATCAAAATGGCGTCGAGCTCTCATATTTCGATTAGTATACAATTATCGAAGGCTCTGATATGAGAAACGAAAGGGTCAGGACAATTTTACGACAATTTAGAACACTCTGGTAATCGATAAACTCGCATTTGAACGGGATAAAGGCAAAAAAAATGTTGTATGCGCTTCAATACTAAAACGATGGAAATACGAGGTCTTGGAGTGAAAATTTAATTGACCTGGAAATCACAGATGGCGCAGGGGATCCCTCTGCAGTCAGTTAGGGCCTCAGAAAGCATGAATCCAGAGGATTTCTGGAGTTTTACTTCGATTTCTTTAAAATTAATGTCCGAAAACGACAGGTGGAGTATGCCATTTAGTGCAATACTCAATATAATTCGACACGGCTGTCAATTTGAAAACCAACGTCGGCAACCTAGGTCTTTAGAAAAATCTTCTTTATCGACGTCGATCAAGTTCCTCGACGTGTTTCACTTCACCTTAATGGCACGACGTCCACCTCGGCAATTTGTATCGTTCGTCGTATCGAGTTTTACTTCCATTTCTTTAAAATTAGTGTCCGAAAACGACAGGTGGAGTATGCCATTTAGTGCAATACTAAATATAATTCGACACAGCTGTCAATCTGAAAACCAACATCGGCAACCTAGGTCTTTAGAAAAATCTTCTTTATCGACGTAAATCAAGTTCCTCGACGTGTTTCACTTCACCTTAATGGCACGACGTCCACCTCGCCAATTTGTATCGTACGTGCAGAATCTCGGAAAGCGCCCCATCAGGCCGGGGGTAGATTTAAACGGTAGATTTAGATTTCGAGGAACTTATCGGGTTTGCGTAATTCGGAAATGCGGTTTTTCTCCGGAGTCTTGGGGGGCGCGTCTCGGGAATGTACAGGGGGCGGAATCGCTCCCGGATTTCCCTCGGTAGTTATCGAACATCCAGGGGCGGGTACGCGAGTAGTTGCCGGGCTGATACCGTGGTAACTTCCGGGGCCATAATTTGTTGCGAGTAGCCGCGAGGTGCAGGGACGTCGAGGAAATTTCGTTAAATCGAGCCCCTAGGCAAGGTGCATACTTTCGCGCCTCGCCGTCCGGATTGATTTTACGCCTGACCGGGAGATGCATGAGCTCGTCTTCGCGATCAGGTCCGGGACAAGTGATCAGGTCCCGGACCTGATCGCGTCTTAGGATCTTGAGTAATGTTACCTCGAAGCCCCTCGATCTGCCTATGGACGCTTTTCTAATGATTTCCACGTAACGATGAGGTAGATAGTTGGGTTGATGCCAGATTAGTCTCAAACGAATTGCCACATTTCGCAAATTAAGGTGAAATGAGACCCTCCTCAAATCAGTCGATGGAAACAAGACCTTTTAAAGTAAAACTTGAACTTTGTACTAAAACAAAAATGTTGGAGAAGTTTAGATGTAACGGAAAATGTCAAAATTGCCAATTTGCCAAAATTAAGATGAAATGAGACGCTCCACAAATCAGTCGATTAGAACAAGACCTTTTGAAGTAAAACTTCATATGCGGCGCCCGGGCTTCGACCTTTTGAGGAGTAAAATGTTGGAAAAGATGACATGTATCGAAAAATGCCAAAATTGCCAATTTGCCAATATTAAGATAAATTGAGACCCTTCTCAAATCAGTCCATTGAAACAAGACTTTTTGAAGTAAAACATCACATGCGGCGCCCAAGCTTTGACCTTTTGAGGAGTAAAAAGCTGAAAAAGATTAGGTATAACGAAAAAGCGTTACGCATTGGGATGTGCCCTTTCTCTTTCCCGCATACCAACCCTGTGACGTCGTCTATCCCATACGGGTGTATATATAGTATATGGCAGGTCGACGTGCGTTGTCATAGCGACGGGGCGACGTGGCCCTATCCATACTAACTCGAGCGAGCTTGTGTTAGTCTTCTTCGGTAGCCGGGCGAATGTGTACATTAGGGAGTACCGAGTAGTATTTTGTGTCGGATTTCGCGTATCAGTGATGAATATATCAGTCTGTATATACAAATGTAATGGTAATAATATAAGTGAGAGTGAAATGGAAGCAAACGAGGAAGCTGGACCTTTCAATTTGGGAATAGAAGCTCCGTCTTTACATAATGCAAATGAAGTGCTCAAGTATTAAGGTAAGTGTACCAGTGGTCGAACACGTCCTAGTTGCCGAACACCACCTTAAGTATTTCCTTTTATTAACACTAAACCTACCACCGGTGAAACACCCTTCAAATCAGTCGATTCGAATACAACACTTTTTTTTAAGGGTATTAGACCAAACTGTCCGAAACATTGACACATGACTCGTAATCATCTAAGAATTGTCCTGACACGTTCAACATTTGGATTTTTGGAAAAAATGTTTTAACTTAGCCCAGACCAGAACCAAAATGGGGTCCATCTCTCATATTTCGATCAATATACAATTATCGAAGGCTCTGATACGAGAAACGAAGGGGTCAGGACAATTTTACGACAATTTAGAACACTCTGGTAATCGATAAACGAACGGGATAAAGGCAAAAAAAGTGTTGCATGAGCTTCTATGCTAAAACGATGGGAATACGAGGTTTCGGAGTGAAAATTTAATTGACGCGGAAATCACAGATGGCGCAGAGGGTCACTCTGTGGTCAATTAGGGCCCCAGAAAGCATGAGTCCAGCGGATTTCTGGAGTTTTACTTCGATTTCTTTATAATTAATGTACGAAATCGACAGGTGGAGTATGCCATTTGATACAATACCCAATATAATTCGACACAACTGTTGACATAAAAACGAACGTCGGCGACGTAGGTATTTAGAAAAATCTTCTTTATCGACGTCGATCAAGTTCCTCGACGTGTTTCACTCCACCTTAAGGGTATTGAACCGAACTGTCCGAAACTTTGGCACACTACTTGGGAGCACCTAATTATCCTGACACTCAAAATATGAATTTTCGAAAAAATAATGTTGGACAGAGCCTAGACCAGAACCAATATGGCGTAGAGATTTCATATTGCGTTCGATATCCAGTTATTGAAGACTCTGGTATATGAAACGAAAGTGACAGGACAATTGTACAACGATTTAAGCCACTCTGGTAATCGAGAAACTCGCATTCGAAGAGGATGAAAACAGAAAATGTGTTCTTGTTTGCCCGTAGCCACTTTGTTCGCTCTCTTTTCTTTTCCTTGCGATCACAAAAATATTAAGGGAACCCTAGTAGTATATAATAATTTCTAAATATTTCTTTGAAATCTTTGCTAAATACCTCAAGCGACAGATTTTTTTAAGATTTCTTGTAGATTTCATTCGAAGATATTTGAAATATTTCTTGAAAATCTCAATGACATATTTAGTTTCAGTAATTTATAAACATATAGAAATCTTCTCTATCGACGTCGATCAAGTTCCTCGACGTGTTTCACTTCACCTTAACCCTTTCGCACTTCTTTCTCCAAGTTTTACTGGAGCGATTAAAAATATGAATATAAGGGAACATGTGGAAACGATGGAGCCTTGATTATTTAGTATTTCACATTATAAAATAAGAGAAGATCGATTTTCTATATCTGAAATATCTAGAAAAGATTTGTATTTATCTCGGATAAGAACCGAAAAAAAGACAACTTTCTTCGAAAAATGAAATTTCACAAGCATCGCGTTCTTCCTTAGGACTTCCATATTCACGTGTTAAGGTGAGGTGAAACACGTCGAGGAACTTGATCGACGTGTTTCACTTCACCTTAAAGAGACGGCGTCGTCTCGAAGAGCGTTTTTCAGGGTCTGGAAGAGTCCCCTCGACGACTCGGGGCATTCCCCGGAAACAGGGGAGATCGAATTATCGGCTCGAGGAGGATTCCCGAAGGAGCAAGGCTGAAATGACGGCCACCGTTCCTGTACTCGAGAATCCGAGCCGAGACTTTAATGAAACCCGAAGTTGCGGTGCAACCGCAAGGATCGACCTCGAACTCGATCCAGGACCAACGGATGCCGCTCCAATTTGTCCGAATTCGATTTCCACGGTCCTCGGATTTTAGCTCGATCTATACGTAGGACATCGGACCGAATACCGCTCGGGCGATTTCGGAGGACCTCAAAGGTTCGGGAGCTCGTGGTTGGGGACCTGGACCATTTCGATGCGCTCCAAAGTAGTCCAAAGCAGTTCAGAGTAGTCCAAAGTAGTTACAAATGATCCAAAATCGTTCAAACCAGTTCGAAGCGATTCGGAGATGTTCGAAGCACAGCCGGAAGCAGTTCGAAAAACACTCCGAGATGGTACAAAGCGACAGAAAGTTACACGAAATGATCAGTAGCGGTCCAAAGCAGTTTATAAACGTTCAAAGCGATGCAAAGCGGTTCAAAGAAGTTCACGAAACGGTAGGATGTAGTTAAAACAAGTCCGAATCGGTACAAAGAAGGTTTAAAAGACCCCAACGCGGTCGAAAGCAGTTTAAAGCGGTAAAACGACTCAAATCAGTTCGAAGCGGTCCAAAGCAATTCAAAACGATCCGAAGTACTGCTGAACATTCCGAAACGACACGTAGTCGTCGGAAAAGAAAAGAAGCGATGCAAGGCAGTCCAAAGTAGGTCGAAGCTGTACAAAGCAATTTAACTCTAAACATATAGACAAGTTATAACCTCATTACCAATTCCATTTAAAAACGGTCGTTTGACTGACAGGACTTAGGTTTAACGTTAAGGCAGTCCGAAGCGGAACAACGCAGTCCGTAGCAGTCTGCGACATTACAGTGTAGTCCGAAGTGGTCGAAGTTAATCCAAGTCAATCCGAAACGGTCCAAAGCAGTCCGAAACGGTCCAAAGCAGTCCGAAACGGTCCGGAACGGTCCAAAGCAGTCCGAAACAGTCCAAAGCAGTCCGAAACGGTCCAAAGCAGCCCGAAACGGTCCAAAACAGTCAGGAACGGTCCAAAGCAGTCCGAAACGGTCCGAAACAGTCCAAAGCGGTCCGAAGCAGTCCGAAACAGTCCTCCGAAATCGTCTAAAGTAGTCCGAAACAGTCGAAAACAGTCCGAAACGGTCCAAAGCAGTCCGAAACGGTCGAAGCGGTCCGAACGTCGGCCTCCCGGAGGTCCGGCGTAGCATGAGTCGATTTCTTTCCAGTGGGGCGCGAGCCCGTTGGCTCTTTCCCCTGGACCCGCGCCCCGGCCAAGTATTGATCCGCGCACGCCCCCTCGCGAGCGAGCGGCCCGCGGGGGCGGCTTGCCCCAAACCCGAACCGAAACCCCAACCCCAGCCCGCAAACCAAACGGAGCAGCCCCCACGACCCCGCTTTGCCACCCCCTAACCGGCCACCCTCATTGGCCGAGCCCGCTCGGACGGCTGCCGGTACATCGGAAACGCGCCGGCGTGCGTGGGGGCGTGCGCCCCCGTTTAAAGGCCCGGGCACAATGGAGAAAGTACCCTTTGGGACGCTATCCCGAATGAGAATCCGCCTTGCGCTGTCGAATAATCTCGCGAAACTCATTAGAAAATGTCACCTCCGAGATGCGACCGCTGCGTGCCCTGGAAAGCTCTGAGCGTCTTCTTCGACCTTAACCTACTTCCGAGTCCTCAGGATTTTTTTTCATTTTCCTGAAAATTCTTTCAGTTACCTCGGGTTTTAGAAACTTTCTCAGAGTACTCGTTGGGGAATTGTACATTCTTTCAATGTCTCTTTAATTTCTCCTGGTTTTACAAACTTTCTTAGGTACTCGTCTATATCAGAAATCTCAATTTCTACCTTTATCTTATTTTTGTTCATTTCGTATTCATGGAAGGTATGACGTTGAAAAACGCTGTAGTGACTCATATTGTAAAATGTACCGATCCCTTCTTAAGGTGACATGAAAGGGTCATTTTGTATATATAACGTCATAATATTTATGAAATATTTTCCCAAATTTGTTGCACCGAATCGTCTGAAACATCAACGTGTGATTATGGAGGTTCTAAGAAAGAACGAGATGCTCATGAAATTCCATTTTTCAAAAAGAATATGCATTTTTGGTTTCAATCTGGGATAAATAAACGAAAATTTTTATTAAAAATGAAATTTCATGAGTACCACGTTCTTCCTTACGGCCTCCATAATCACATATTGAAATTCCCAACGATTAAGTGCATCCAGTTTTGAGAAATGTTTTATAAATATTTTTACGTTATATATATAAAATATATTATATATATAATGATACTTTCATATCACCTTAAGTGTTCTAAGGGATTTTGAGTTTTTCCCATATCTGTCAATTTCATCGAATTGTATAGCCTTTTTTGAGCTTCTTATTTAATTTGAACCTTGAAGGAATTATTTCATTACTGTTTTCTTATGCTATCCTCATACCGCATATCGTATTGTCCCACTAATGATCCACTTATTTATTAAGCGTGTGAAAATGTTTTGATGACGCACGATGCCCCTGTTTTAGGGTTTTCCGATTTTTTCAATATTCGGATTTCTTCAACTTCCCAATTTAGCTTAAAACTTCAATGGACAATTTACATTGATTTCCTTAACTATTTATTTCCGTTAAAAACTTGATTCTACTAATTATCCGTTTCCTTCTCTAACGTCGGAAAACGTTTTAACCCATTCAATCCTACGGATGTATAAATATGTCCAGCATTTTGCATATTGTTAATCACAATCTATAATACCGTAATACAATTGCAGGTTTTGATCGTATCACCACAAAAACACCGTCGGTGTAAAAAATACGCGCCAAGTACATCATATTGGAAATGTCTATTTTGCAAAGTCATATCCAAACAGTGGGAATTAATCGTACAAAAAGAATGAAATCGGTTACTTTTGCCAAATACGTCCATTGGGTGTTATATGCAAAGTAACATTTTACGAAAATATACCCATAAAGTAATAATTGAGCACATAGCAATACTGAATCTTGCTAAACACATATAGTATGTTACATTTAATCGTACAAAATTAATTGAGGGTGACGATGGGATTAATCGTACAAAAACAATGAAATCGGTTACTTTTGCCAAGTGCGTCCATTGGATGTTATATGCAAACATTTTACGAAAATATACCCATAAAGTAATAATTGAGCACATAGCAGTAATGAATCTTGCTAAACACATATAGTATGTTACATTTAAAACACAAATAAATTTCAGGTGCGTAAAGCTGGCACCCCCACCTTTACAAAATTCAAATTTCTTTGTCTTAACATTTTGTGCTCTTTATGTGCTAATTATGTGCTACATTCGCAAATTTTGTGCTAACTCGGTTTTTGGAAAAAAATTCAATTTTTCTGTGGGGGTGCTGGGTACTAATAAAGCTAGCACCCCCACCATTAAAAAATGTGTTTAAATAATCANACTAAAAACTCTCAATGACGTCGATCAAGTTCCTCGACGTGTTTCACTTCACCTTAGAGAGATAATTGTTGTGACCCTCTACTCACAATTCCAACATGGTAAAATCTATTTCCGAATCGACACTGAACCAAGTCTTGGGATTAACCGCAATTAGAGGAAGCGCAAATTATCCCCAATTCAGCGTAATATTTTCGGGTGGTTGGTGAACGCCTTTTTCTGCTCGCATCAGCTCTTTGGCCACAGTTCGGTATAGGGGATGAATTGGACGAAGTGCAAACACACGAGGGGATGAAGACGACACTTGCTCGTAGGGCAGACCGAGAGCCGGCCCAACAGCTGATTAAACGAAGAATCAATGGCCCTTGATTGGCCCCCAAAGCCGGTTGACCGGCCACCCATGGAGTCCGCGATTCACCGATTTTCTTCTCGTTAGTCGACCTGTGTTCCACCAACGATCGAATCTACTCTAATTCCACTAAAAAGCATTCTCTTTGGCCTAAGTTACGAAATCCAAAATGTCCAAACCTTCTGGGAGCACCCGAGTCCAAGGTCTTAAGGTGAAGTGAAACCCCCCTCAAATCGATCGATTCGAATACAATACCTTTTTTTAAGGGTATTGGACCGAACTGTCCGAAACTTTGACACATGACTCGTAATCATCTAAGAATTGTCATGACACAAACAACATTTGGATTTAAAAAAAAAAAATGTTAACTTAGCTCAAACCAGAACCAAAACGGCGTCGAGGTCTCATATTTCGATCGATATACAATTATTGAAGGCTCTGATATGAGAAACATAAGTGTCAGGACAATTTTGCGACAATTTAGAACACTCTGGTAATCGATAAACTCAAATTTGACCGGAATAAAGACAAAAAAATATCTTATGCGCTTCTATGCTAATACGATGGGATTACGAGGTCTCGGAGTGAAAATTTAATTGACATGGAAATCACAGATGGCGCAGGGGGTCCCTCTGCAGTCAATTAGGGCCTCAGAAAGAATGAATCCAGAGGATTTCTGGAGTTTTACTTCGATTTATTTTTAATTATTGTACGAAAAGAACAGATGGAGTATGCCATTTAATACAATACCCAATATAATTCGACACAGCTGTCAATACAAAAACGAAAGTAACGTAGGTATTTAGAAAAATCTTCATCGACGTCGATCAAGTTCCTCGACGTGTTTCACTTCACCTTAAGGTGATATGAATGTAGTGTCAAAATAATTCCGTTGGTGAAACTTTTCTCCGAACTGGATATACCGAATCGCTTCAAACTTTACAACTTAAATATAGAGGCTATAAGGAAGGTCATGACACCCGTGAAATTTCAATCTGAAGAAAATTTGTATATAGATATTTTCAGAATTTTTTATAAGAAATGAAATCTCGCGTGTTTCAAGACCTACCTTAGGGTCTTCTTATTCATGTGGTAAAATTTGAAACAAATGGGTACATCCAGTTCGGAGAATACTTTCACGAACGATTGACCTCTTAGATGCGACTTTCGTATCGCCTTAAGGTAATATGAATATGGCATCAAAGGTACCGTTACGAAAATTATCTTCGAATTGGGTGTACCGAATCATTTTAAACCTTACAATCTGAATATAAAGGCTACAAGGTAGGTCCTGACGCTCATGAAATTTCAATTTTAAGATCATTTGTTTACAGATATTTTTAACATTTTTTCATAAAAATTGAAATCTCGGAAGTTTCAAGGCCTACTTTAAGGTTTCCTTATTCACGTGATGAGAAATTGAAACAAATTGATACACCCAATTTGGAGAGTACTTTCAGAAACGATTAACCCCTCGAATGCGACTTTCACATCTCCTTAAGGTAACGTGAATGTGGCGTCAATGAGATCTTTATGAAACTTTCCTCCGACCTGGGTGTACCGAATCGTGTCGAATATCACAACGCGAACAAGGAAGCTATAAAGACGATCTTGACCCCCATGGAATTTCAATATTTTAAAATTAAAGGAATGTTTATAATGAAATTTTGAAGAATGTGCAATTTTATAGGTGATAGACCTTTCTTAAAGTCTCCATATTCATATTGTAAAATTTCAAACGATTCGATACTTCCAGGTCGGAAAACGGTTTCTTAAATGAGACCCCTTAGATGTCACTTTCATGTCACCTTAAAAGTCAATCCGCTTCATGATCCAGTCCGTTCTCCATCATGACCTCAAATTCCAATTCATCTCAAGATAATTGTTGGGAACAACAATTTTGCTGATTCTTTCGGTCGAAAGTTTTTTCCTATCGATCAAGCATTGACTTCTGAAAGCCAAAATCTGGGAAAAAGTGCATCTACAGTGCACTTCTTCTATCAAGTTCGTTATACCGGAAACAAGGATTTCTACGGAAATACCAGAATGCCTTAGCTGGAGCTCAATTCCAGAAGCTATATGTGCCGCATGAACAAACTGTTAGATTGCCTGAATTATGTCATGTAGCTCTAGTAGCCACATTCTTGGTGCCATCACTTTGATTTCAGAATGTTCGCTGACATGAACAGATTTCGGTCGACTGAGTTAGATTCGTTGATCTCCATCAAGCATTTCGTTTTGAAACTAAAATGATTCGCCCGGCTAACTGATCGCGAACCAATGCAAAATGTAGCTGTTATTTGTTTTTTTGTAGTTACCCTCTACACTGTTGCACGTATACTAGTTGATGTAAAACGAACATCATTGGAACGGTCAGAAAGTTTGAGCTAACAATCTTTACTGGTGATTCCACATTTTTCCATACAAACATCCTAAAGGTGTTGATTGTCGCAGCATCCAACAGCAACATTTTCCTAGATTTCGGCTTTCAGAAGTAAATGTTTGATCGATCGGAAAAAACTTTCAGCCGAAAGAACCAGCAAAATTGTTGGTCCCAGCAAGCACGGGGTCCTTGTTGCACGAGTAATATGCCTAGATAAGTAACACGAGAACTATCGGCGGATTTTTCTTGGCTGTGATGGGCCATTTAAGGTGATGTGAAACACGTCGAGGAACTTGATCGACGTCGATAACGATGATTTTTCTAAATACCTACGATGCCGACGTTCGTTTTTATATGGGCAGCTGTGTGGAATTATATTGGGTATTGTACTAAATGGCATCCTCCACCTGTCGTTTTCGTACAATAATCATAAAGAAATCGAAGTAAAACTCCAGAAACCCTCTGGATTCATGCTTTCTGGGGCCCTAATTGACTGCAGAGACTCCCTGCGCCATCTGTGGTTTCCAGGTCAATTAAATTTTTACTCCGAGACCTCTTATTCCCATCGTTTCATCATAGAAGCGCATAAGACACTTTTTTTTGCCTTTATCCCGTTCAAATGCGAGTTCATCGATTACCAGAGTGTTCTAAATTGTTGTAAAATTGTCCTGACTCTTTCGTTTCTCATATCAGAGCTTTCGATAATTGTATATTGTTCGAAATATGAGAGCTCGACGTCATTTTGGTTCAGTTAAACTGGGTAAGTTAAACAATTTTCTTAAGAAATCCAAATTTTGAATGTGCCTGAACAATTCTTAGATGATCACGAGTCATGTGTTGAAGTTTCGGACAGTTTGGTCTAATACCTTTAAAAAAAATGTATTCCAATTGTCTGATTTGAAGGGGGTTTCACTTAACCTTGAACCCAGTCATTTCGACTGGGCTTGATAGTTCTAGGGTTAAATCGATAGATCCTACCATAGCGTTTGGGAAAGGACGCCCATTTCGTGTCCTCATACTCAAACGTCCACCCGATCCATGTGCTTCCAAACGCTCTGGATTTCCCATCTCACTTTCCCCCAAACCGTCTCATCCTTTCCACCGATGCACCTTTCCCCAAATTCAATGAATCAAAGTCCAGCCAATATTTAATAGAGACATTCGATTACGTTCAAGACTCACCTCGATGGAGGGGATCCTCCAGCAAGATCCCATTCCCGGAAACCCCATCGCCCCGTCATGGCGTCATCGAGGCGTCCCATACCTCACCCAGGAGATGCAATCCCGTCCACGTGCCATAAACGGGGCTTAAACAATATCCCCGTCGCATTTCCGCGAGGACACGTGGACATTTTATTGGCATTTCTAGTACAAACGAGCTCGGCTCGGTCCAGAGGATCGAGGAGGTCGTGGGGTCCAAGCGGGTCCGAGAAGGTCCCGAGGCCACGGAAGTGTCCCCTGGTCTTTAAAGAGCACCCCTTTCGTTTCGCTCTCTTTTCCCCGACGTCTTGCCTCCCCTTTCCTCGAGACCCTTTCCCTTTCGTCGCCTCGACTCGACTCGACCCCTCCACCTCCGTGGCATCGTTATTCCTCTCGCTAGGGCTCGCGCGTGCACCCTCGCGCGTAAGGAGGGTAGCACCCTCCTGGAATAACACCGAGAATTACATCCCGCTTTACTTCTGGCCCTTGGCCCTCGCTACGTTTGTCGGCACGACTAGGGCCGGGATCGATTTCCCGAGTCCGAGGTATCTAGGTAACTCAGACTCGTGCCTTGCGTTCATTCGTCCGCCACCCTGACGTCTCGTCTGCGGCCCGTAACCCTTTCGCTCTTCTTTCGACAATTTGATTTTACTGGTGCACTTTAAAATATTGATATATTAAAAAATATGGAAATAATTGAGACTCGATTATTTAATATTTCACTTTATTAAAGAAGAAAAGATCGATTTTCTATGTCTGAAATATCTAGGTAACTCAGACTCGTGCCTTGTGTTCATTCCCTAATCTTGCGTCTCGTTTCCAGTCTTTAACCCTTTCGTCCTTACCTCGGCAAGTTTTTTATTTTTCAAGAGTACTTAAAAATATAAATATATGGGAAAATATGGAAATGATCGAACCTCGATTATTTAGCATTTCACTTCATAAAAGATCAAAAGCTAAATTCCCTATGTCTGAAATATCTGGGTAACTCGGATTCGTTCCTCTTGCTTTCAATTGCCTCCCAGTCATGAGGCTCGTTTGCGGCGCTTAACCCTTTCGCACTTCTTTCGCCAAGTTTTCTTGGAGCGATTTAAAATATGAATACATGGGAAAATATGAAAATGATAGAGCCTCGATTATTTAGCATTTCACTTCATGATGGAAGAGAAGATCGATTTCCTATGTCGGAAATATCTAGGTAATTCGGATTCGTTCTTTGCGTTGAATCGCCCCCCAGTCATGCGTCTCGTTTGCGGACCATACTCTTCGCTCTTCTTTTGACGAGTGGGTTTTACTGGAGCGATTTAAAATACAAATATATCGGAAAATGCAAAAATAATTGGACCTCCAGTATGTAAACTTCACTTCATGATCGAAATAGCACGTCTGCACTCTTAAAGAAACTGAGATAAATTCATGATCATTCATATCTGATCATTCTTGATATTTTGTATCTGGCGTTCGTTTCCCAGTCTTGCATCTCGTTTGCAGCTCTTAACCCTTTCGCCCTTTCCTCGGCAAGTTTTTCATTTTACTCGAGCGCTTTGAAATATGGAAATAATAGAGTCTCGATTACTTAGTATATCATTTCATAAAAGATCAAAAGCTAAATTCCCTATGTCTGAAATATCTAGATAACTCCGATTCGTTCCTTGCGCTCAGTCGCCCCCCAGTTGTCAGTCTCATATGTGGTGCTTAACCCTTTCGCACTTCTTTCCCTAAGTTTTACTGGAGCGATTAAAAATATGAATACATGGGAAAATATGGAAATGATGGAGCCTCGATTATTTAGCATTTCACTTCATGAAAGAAGAGAATATCGATTTCCTATGCCTGAAATATCTAGGTGACTCGGATTCGTTCCTTGCTTTCAATCGCCTCTCAGTTGTCCGTCTCGTTTGCGGTGCTTAACCCTTTCGCACTTCTTTCCCCAAGTTTTACTAGAGCGATTAAAAATATGAATATATAGGAAAGTATGAAAATAACGGAACCTCGATTATGTAGTATATCATTTCATAAAAGATCAAAAGATAGATTCCCTATGTCTGAAATATCTAGGTAGCTCGGATTCGTTCCTTGCGCTCAGTCGCCCCCCAGTTGTCAGTCTCGTATGTGGTGCTTAAGGTGAAGTGAAACATCCTTCAAATCAGTCGATTCGAATACAACACTTTTTTTTAAGGGTATTAGACCAAACTTTTAAGGGTATTAGACCAAACAAGACAAAGGGTATTAGACCAAACTGTCCGAAACTTTGACACATCACTCCTGATCAGCTAAGAATTGTCCTGACACATTAAAAATTTGGATCTTTCAAAAAAATTTTTAACTCGGTCCAAACCAGAACCAAAATGGCGTCGAGCTCTCATATTTGGATCAATATACAATTATCGAAGGCTCTGATATGAGAATCGAAAGGGTCAGGACAATTTTATGACAATTTAGAACACTCTGGTAATCGATAAACTCGCATTTGAACGGGATAAAGGCAAAAAAAGTGTTGCATGAGCTTCTATGCTAAAACGATGGTAATACGCGGTCTCGGAGTGAAAATTTAATTGACCTGGAAATCACAGATGGCGCAGGGGGTCCCTCCGCAGTCAATTAGGGCCCAGAAGGCATGAATCCAGAGGATTTCTGGAGTTTTACTTCGATTTCTTNCAAATATTTCAAATGTCTGGTAAATATTTACAAAATGTACGATATTCGTTAAATATATAAAAAATATAGGAGAAATATTTTGTGCTACTAGGGTTTCTCTTTGTTATTTTTTTCACATCTTCAGGTAAAGAAATATAGTCCATCTCGGTTGCATGACCGGCCCGGTATTTGCATTTATGTATGCATAATTAATACCTCCATTTGTGTACACGCTGCAATAATTGATCACCGTGCATCCCCTGATGCACTGAAAACACTGCACCCCAGAGGAGTGTATAATTTAACGACTTTGTTTACGGACTTTATTTCCCAAAGAGACGGTAGACGTAATTTACAAGCCACTTTCCGCCCTTCGGGAACCTCAAGTGCCGACCATCGCACGTTTTCCTTTAAATATCCACAAACATTCTCTGTTAAAAATGCAAATTTTAACATTTTCAAATTTTGAAAGTTGTACATTTTCTCATACTTTCAGTTTACCAATGTGTATTCAAATTACAAATTTTACAATGATATTCTGAATCAATATACAGCATTTATAAATGTGTAAAACAATTTAAATGTTATGACAATTTACTATACATTGTTTAAAGTACTTAGTAAAATTAAAGCGCATGTGTATTAAATACGCATTATAATTTTAGTATACGGTATTTGAATAAAACTTCTAATGCATGCTTCATGCATTTGTAGTTTTTTTTTAACTTTACGCGTAAATTATAATTTTTTTATATCTGTACTCGTATATATAAAATTACGATTATATTTTGCTAAACCGTTGATTTAGGGTTTTATAGGAACGATTTTTCAGTAATTTTAGCAATTAATGAAGGAAAATTATGTGTTTGGCAAAGTTTTGTATACAGAAAACATTTTTTTATGGAATATTGTATACGGTCATGTTTAAGAATTGTCTAGAGAATGCACATATGTTTACAAAAGCCACCCTGCATGTATATACTGGAGGACATTAATTTCATAAAATCTCAGCGGATAGCGTCGCCAATGTATAATGAAAAGGCATTTATGTACGCCAGGGTATATCTTGTTTTCATTTCGCCGCTGCTGTTTTCAAATTTAGTATTCATTTGCATTCACAAAAGTCTTTAAAATATTGAATAACTGTAAACCTTCTAAATCCGAGCTGGAAACAGTTTCCCTGCATCCTGACCCCTCTCCAGCACTGGCCCCCCCACCACGCGACCCAGCTGTTACGTCATTGACTCCTTCTTCCTGGAGTGGGAGAAACTGACCGAAACAGAATGGGTTGCATTCGACGCTTGGCCGTAAACCATCCCTCCACCTTCAGACTTCAACACAGAGAAAAATAAGATCTTTAAGGTGATATGAAAGTGGCGTTGAAGAGGTTTTGTTTATAAAACTTTTCGCCCAACTTGGTTTACCGGATAGTTTAAAACTTTACGACGTGAATAGGAAGACTATAAGGAAGGTTCTGAAACTCATGAAATTTCAATTGTTTTCAATAAACCTTCCCTCCACCCTCATATTCCAACACGGTGAAAAATAAGATCCTTTAAGGTGATGTGAAAGTGGCGTTGAAGAGATTTTGTTTATAAAACTTTTCTCCCAACTCGGTTTACCGAATAGTTTGAAACTTTACAACATGAATAGGAAGACTATAAGGAAGGTCCTGAAACTCATGAAGTATCAATTCTTTTCAAATTTGTTTGTAGGTATTTTAAAAATAGTCTATAAAAAATGAAATTCCGCGAGTTTCAGGTCCTATCTTAGGGTCTCCATATTCACGTTTTAAAGTATGAAACGATTTAAGACACCTCGTAGAAAAGTTTTATGAACGATTGAGCTTTCGGATGCCACTTTCACATCCCCTTAAAGTTACAGAAGCCTACCCGTTGCAAATTGTTGCTCATGATACGGTTAAACACTATTCCATTAACGGATTAACGCAGTTAATTTTACTTTCTTACATGTACAGTTAGCAGAAAGATTGCTGTAAAAGCCAGCTGCAACCGGGGCTGAAAATGTCCGTTAATATTAACAGCGATGGAACTGGTAAATTCAAAGTATTAAAAAATTGTAGATGCAACGAAAAATATCTGTAGACTTTACGGATTTGGTCTGTTGCGTTCATATTCTTTTTTTTTCCCCAAAAAAATGTTAAAAAAAATAAAAAATATTTGTAAACGTTACGGAAATAGCCTGCAAATTTAATGGATTCGACGGATTAATGGAATAATTCTAAACTGTACAACGTGAATGTGGAGCCTATAAGAAAAGTCCTGACACCTATAAAATTTCATTTTTTATGACAAATTTAAAAAGTACCTGCCAATAAATTACAAAAACAATGAAATTTCATGGGAATCAGGACCTTCCTTATAGCCTCCATATTGTCATTGTAAAGTTTAAACCGATTCGGTACATGTGTTCGATGAAATGTCTTATAAACGAGACCTCTCTGACGTTACTTTCACATCACCTTAACCCTTTGACTACTAAGAGCGCCTAAAGGCGCCCGACGTTTGGTCCAATATTGCCTGTACGGTCAGACGAATTTCGCCCATACGTCGAAATGGCTCCGTGTTCAAAGGATTAAGTGAGCCTCCCTGTATAGATACGCTGACGCAAATAATTACCATCTTCAAGATATACTGCCGCCAAACGATGGAAAGGCATCGTATCCGCCAGTGCATAACTTATCTTCATTTCTCTTCCCTCTATTGTGTAAATGAAATAATCATATTCATTCCAAAAAATGATTAAAATATCGAAGAATTTCATAACCGATTAAGTAAGCCTCCCTGTATAGATACGCTGATGCACATAATTACCATCAAGATATACTGCCGCCAAATGATGGAAAGGCATCGTATCCGCCAGTGCATAACTTATCTTCATTTCTCTCCCCTCTATTTTGTAAATGAAATAATCATATTCATTCCAAAAAATGATTAAAATATCGAAGAATTTCATACCCGTGAACCTTCTACTTTCGAGCTGGGACCATTTTTCCCAAACTGTGCCATCCGTTCTGACACTTGTCCCCCCACCACGCGGCCCAGCTGTCGCGCTATTGGCCCGTTGTCTCGGGAGTGGGGGAAACTGACCAATCAAAATGAGCCGCACCTGCGCGCGCACGTAAATCTCCCCTCCACCTTTTAACTTTTAGCGTTTGGAGGTATCTCGTCTCAAAGGAGGCTTTGTTTTTGCCGTCGCTTACTCTGACTTGACGATGTTATTGTCTCGTGGGTGTTTCCGATGGGATTCCGCGTCAGGGAGACAAGGCCCATCGTCTCTGCGAGTGCCATTATGCTCGATTGCTGAATTGCCAGCAACGAGAGATTTCCGGCGGCGGCCGATCGTCGTGCCGCGTGTGCACGCGTGCGAACGCGACGCTGTCAAATCGGATCACGCTGTCAATTTTTATTCCTGTCAAGGGGCGAATCCACGTGTACTCGATGATCGACCCGAACGTTCCACAACCCCCTTGGAAAATCTAATCACGTCGATGTTTTTTAACGGAAAAGTATCGGTGCTCGAAAAGTACATCCCATACTATTCTTGGTGACCTGATGCGTTGAAATATACAATTAATTTTCAAATAATAATAACACGTTGATATGCTGGGCGCTTAAAAATGTGTGCGGGAATTCGTTTGAATATGCAATTTGTGTGAATCTTTGTTTAAATACTACCTTCATTGTTAGATTTAATTAATTAAAAAATTTGTCTGAAAACGCATAATTTATGTGTGACTTTTGTTTAAAGACATAAAATGTACGCGTGACTTTATTTTTGAAATGGGACATTCATTGCGTATTTGTTTTTTTTTTTGTACCTAATATGAAAATACAAAATTTCTGGGTGAATTTGGTTTGCAACTGCAAAATGCAATGATTTTTTTCCGAGATTAGAATGCAATGATTTTCCTGAAGTTAAAAAATGTTATAATGCGAACCTTGCCAAATTATTACAAACTTTCTCGCTTAATATAGATGGAGAGTTCTTTCAGCAATAATTAGAATACTTAAAAATGTTTCGTGTACGATCTTTGATGGTACAATTTTCTCATGCGATTATTGCTTACGAAGAAGATTAGCTTATTAATTGATTTTAACTTTTTAATCGATATCGCGACTAGAATCTAAAGAATGTGGTATTTCCACATTATTCTCATCCGGAAAGGCAATATTGTGTTTTTAATTAATTCGTAATTCCTTGTAACCTCAATCCAAGTTTTTACTAATATCGATACTAGATGCAATTAAAAAGGCAAGAAATATAACTAACAATAAGATGGTTACAATAATTGGCTTAGACAGAGTGTTATTTTCAAGGACAAGACTTTCTCTTGGAAACATAAATCGACAACAAGCTTTGCATGCGATTATTATTTTTGTTTTTCAATTCGCAGCGATCGTGCCAAAATTGCTGACGAGGGGTGTGATAAGGTCTTAATGTTATCGGCACAACATTTCAGTATAGAACGTAACAAAATTGGAACAATCCCGAGTAGCACAAAATATTTGTCCTATATTTTCTATATATTTAACGAGTATCGTACATTTTGTAAATATTTAGCAGATATTTGAAATATTTGCCTAACGTTTACTTTAGAATNAGTCTTGGGGTGGACCTTTTATCGCTGGGTAATATTAGAGGGTGGTTCAAACCTTTGATTATAAGGTAACTTTGGGTAATAACGCCCACCATAACTTGAAAAGCTTGGCTATATTAAAATATTAAGTACTTTGGGAAGGGGAAATGAACAGAGGGTACACGAACGATGTTTACCTAAGGTACAAACTATAAAAAGAAAATATAATTATAAGGAAATGCGTAATTAACAAAATTGCAGGATGCTGCTCCTGGGATTTGTTACTAGAACGTGTAGGTAATAAGGCCCATGGAGCATCGATGGCAGGATGCTCTTTAATTTGCACAGCTAGGGCAAGTTATGTCACCAAGGTCCTCGAATGTTGTGTTTGGGCATTCTTCGTAACGTAAGGAAAGGCTTTAGCCTTTTCTTGCCTAGGACACGTTGCCGCATATCGGCAATCCTATTTTCTTGATAAAAGCTCTGGTCCCAGTTCTTGGTCTTCTTTGAGGTGCCAGGCTTCGTTTTTTTTAAGGTACTTCGCTGACATTTTGTTGGAACGTTTTGAAGGACTGCATAGGAACGGTATATGAATTTCATGTCTTTTCACGAATCAAGGCATCAAAACGAATTTAATTATTTCACGGGAAATTGCATTTATCATTCTTCCATAAATTGTAAAGCGGATTGGGAGAAGCCCAATGGCCAATAAATGTTTCATGCATCGCTAGTACTTTAATCCAGCTCAAATAAACATTCTGCCCTGGAATAAACTGCGCGTTTACTCGTTGAAATTGTGAAATCGCATTTATCGAGAACAATCATTTAATAGAAATCAATATTTCGTTTATTAGAATTATATGGACAAAAATATTTAGCCTACATCAATTTCGCGTCTTTTGGAGTGACGGGAGTTTACTCGGAAACATTATCGAATTTAATAAAGCAGAGAAATCCCATAACGATTGTTGTACGTGAAACTTGTGACGCCACTTTTTCATTTCTGGCTAAAAGTAGAGACGTGAATTTTTCTGATTGGATAAAGAAATTGGACGGGACCGAAATATCGGCAAAGTGACGGGATAAAAAATGAACGCCGAACCCCTAAGAGGGAACAAATGACGCGTAAAACCCACTTTTTGTATCATCCTTCTTTTGTGGGTAAACGGGTCGCCGTCAATCTTTCAGAAATAATTAAATTCCTGCACATCCATCAGAGTTAACGATCGGCACGAATTTATCGCGGATTAAACATTATTTCGATATTCATGCCGTGATGAATCGCTATATGAAATTCGACAGGGAGGATTCAGGACTTCATTGCCTGGTGACATGTTTATGGGAAAAATATCTCGGTACAATTCAATTTTCAACTTTAACTCTCGTTCTTCCTCGGAAGGTGCTTTGAAGTGTAGTTAAAAGGGCTCTGAACTGACTTTTTACCGGGCAAGTTTCCCTGCATCTTAGTTTTTCATTATTTTTCGAAGGCACTGGATGGAACTGTTTGAAACTTGTGAATAGCCTCTGTATATCCGGACGAGAGAGACAGGTACTTCGGTAATGAGGTAGTTGTTTTAATAAGTCATTTTAACATCTGGCTGAGTTTCATAATTTGTCGCAGCAAAGTACAGAAAAGTACTTTGGCATTAGAAGTTGATAAGAAACGTTGGAATGGATGAGAGATTGCGATTCAGTACTTGAAATTCACAGGTCTTGATTTTTCATAAATGATAAAAATTTATAAATTCTATTCACTCGATCTCACGCTCGATATCTTGCACACTTTTTACGATTTGCGGAGATAGTAACAATGAATATAATTTTCGATACCGAGCGTATCAACCCTAGTAGCACAAAATATTTCTCCTATATATTCTATATATTTAACGAATATCGTACATTTTGTATATATTTAGCTGACATTTAAAATATTTTCGAAACGTTTACCTTAGAATATTATCTCTATAACATTTGTATAATATTAGCTCCATGTGTTTTCATAATATTTTTCTGACAGATATGCAAAACATTTCGTTTCATTTTAATATGAATATTTAAAAAATATTTGTAATCCAAATCACAGGTCTTGCTCCCATAATGAAATAGCGGGACGAAAATATTACGAAAAATTGTCGTGTCTCTCGATAC
>NW_019395008.1:0-23605 GCF_000612105.2 Orussus abietinus | reverse complement strand
GATGTATACCTTTCTATTGCTAAACATTTACTGCACTAAATTGTAGAGGACAAAGTCTAAAATAACAAAATGTTAAGAAAACTAGGATGAAACACGGAAGACTGGCGACAGACTTGCGAGAGACTGTCGGGGCGAGACTTCGACTTGCCTATCTGCTCTCGGCTCGCGTGCCTAAAAAGTTGAATACAATGTAACGCGATGCATTTTAGCGCGTCAAGACTTCAGCGCGGGCTCATGCCACGCTCGTCAACTATGTATCCCTGATGTTCTCGACCCGGGCCGGGGGCAAATTTAAAAGCCGTGTGAAAGTGAAATCGTGTAAATAAAAAATCGTGTAAATCGGTGGATAGGTGTATATGAAAATCGATAAGATCGGCGGCGGACCCTTGGAAATGTTTCCTTATGAGTCTTGTGAAGAAGAAATTACGGTCGAATTCGCAATTTTTTGCATTTGAGAGTTTTGATAATTGCGTAATTAAAATATGATGCAAACCATTTTAAAATTTTCTTGTTGATGGATTTACTGAACACCCATGTTGTCGTATGACAAAAAACAGATTTTCTAATGGGCCTTGGTTTAACCGTCTTGTGCACAATTCATTTACTTCATAATTCTCTCGCCGATCTTTTGCCAATTGCAAAATGGAATTTATTATTAAAATGAAACCATTGAGACAGAGAGGCTTCGATGGCCCTTCTTTGTTAATAAAGCGACATTCCTGAAACGCATCATGACCGTCAAAAAACTTTCGTGCCCTGAGTACTCGGATATAGCGTAGTTTTATTTATCAGGTATAGTTTATTGCCGTCAAATTAAATTTAAACTATCAAATAGTTTAATCTAATTACTAATTTATTACTATGTAATTTTATAAACTATCAAAAAGTTTATCCATTTCTAAAATAAATGTTCCAGTAACGGATTTAATATTACTTAAGCAAAGAGTGGTCGGTTTTGGCTTAGTTTTAATTATGAAAGTTTCTGTCGATTTCATGTTAAATTCTTCAGGAAACATCACGGAATAAATGAAATGCGCCACATGCATAGAATTTGAAAAAAGTTGCGAGGCCAAACGTACTCTTATTTTTGTGTAATGTGTTAAATGAAAATGTTTTTCACTAATTTTCAGAATGACATTCAGTGGGATCTTTGAGTTTGAACTTAACTCTGTATCCTTTTCTAGTTCACTCCATTGAACAAGTCTACCCCTATATAGTAATCATTTATGTTCTTGTAAATTGTTTCTTAGGCATTTGAATAAGTGTGGTGGGTCATAAATAATATATACTTTATGTCCTGCAACGGGAATCCCTAAATCCCCGACCGTCAAACAGTCATAGGCCCGGGAGTAATTACTAAAAAGGGTCGAGCTCGGTCATCGGCTCTTCCGGGAGCCCGATTTGTTTAGGGGCGCCAGGTGCGCGCGCGCACCTCGTGATCCCGGTATCCGGCAGCACGAACAAGCCAACTCGGTCTGGTCGACGGGACTTACCCGGGCGTATCCCTCCGGCCACTCAGCCCCGCGAGGACCTTACGCCCTTCGCGCATGGTAGAGCCGGGGGGTTCGTTACGAACTTAAAAAGAGCGAGGAGGAGTCGGCCGCAGAATTCGAGAACAGATTGGGTTATTAAATAATCACAAGAGGATATGCGACAAAATCTCTCGCCAAGATCTTTATTTGGGGGCTCTATTTCGACCTCGACGTGCGAGCGCATCCGCGGAACAACCTTTACGGGACTGGAGGCGCCAGTCAAACGAAATAGGCGTGGAAAGAGGAAAACACAAAATTATAAAATCGCGCCGGTATTGGTAACCCCTTGGCAAGGGCCCAAAAAAGCATAACGTCCGGTCGGGAGGATCTATTCTGCCCCTCGAAGCCTTGGTAAGGGCCCAGCGCCCGATAACTGCGCAGCGGTACAGAACGGTTGCGCAGACCCACGGTACGGCCCCTACGTTCCTTGTGCACCTTGGCCCACGCGCACATGGTCACAATAATTTCTTTCCTAGCAACTTCCGGCGGAATTCGAACTAAAATTTCGATATGTGAGGGGTACGGTACAAAAGGGCGCGTGAGAATTTCCTCCCGACAAATCTCGGCACAAGAACGCGCGATTCAACCCGACGGAAGTCGTCACCACTCCGTGGATCGGACGGTGCCGCCTAAAAGAAGGGACTCGGCCGAATTATCCGCGGTCCGAACCCTTCACGCCCGAATCCAGCAGGCCGGCACCCTACGAACTGCGGAGGGACTGGTCCGCTCCCTTCGCTAAGGGGGGCAACCTATCGCACTCTAAGGTCCTTTGGCAAGGCGGCCACGGATCGGCGCGGGATGAAAAGAAACGGACGATATCTTGTTTTTAAGTCACACTATAAAATTCGAATAAGGTCCACTCGGTAACCGGTTATCTACACGCGAAAACGGACTATCGCGATAACAGAAGCAATCGAACTCGGCTCATGGAACGGACGGAAAATGGCGGTACAGAGGCCCCCTGGGCAGGCTCGGCTCACCGGTACAGCTCGTCTTACCTGGTGGGAGATATTCCCTTCGAGAGGCGGCAGCGCAGGCAGCTTCCGGGACAGCAAGGCGCCCTTTGGGACTTTTCGGCGGGACGTACGACGCTGTCGCTGGCGGGAGTACGGGAGTCGGGCTATCACCGGTGCGGTAGTTTCTTTGGCAATGAGGGTTCTGCCGGAAGATCTTCCGTCCAGCGCTGTCCTTCCCCTGGCGGATCCTCCGGAACCTCTTAGCGAACGCCGGCCTGCCATCTGGCCTTGCTTAAGTGGGTCACTAGGCCGCCTAATTCGGGCGGCCGCTGATGGATGGCAGCAGGGCCCCCAAATTCGAGGCCCCGCGCACTCTCCGCGAGCCTGGAAAATTAAATGTCGCGCGTCGCTGCGCGCCAATGCGCGTCACGCCTGCGCATGGCTGCGAGATTAAGCATTTTTACCGGAATTTTTTATAATTAACCCTTATACTAGTGATCGCCAGAGGGACTCCTCACTCCGGTATCAGCACAATCCCCTTTGTGATGGGCAAAGATTTTGCCACGTTACAGTCCATTCCGTTTAAAGAAAAGCTTTAAAGTTACATTTACCGAGGTCGCCAGTGCTTTATTTTTTGAACCTAAATCGCTAATTACTGCCTTAACGGTGAGGCCACTGTTATTAATTTCATCCAGAGTACGTAAAATAATGTCACATATTTTCAGTGGATTGTTAGTGTTCCACAAAAACCAACAGCCTACTACCTGTTTTACATTTTTGTTACCAAATTTTAAACGGGCTGCTCATGTGAGATTGTGGCTGTAATAAATCGCGAAAGGGCCTACCGCGCGAAACGGGGCACTACGATGGGATTCGCGGGGAAAAAAGGGAACAACATCGAAAATCACAACGCAAAATATACCTGTTTATATTAAATGTAATATACAATTATCATGTTTGATTCTGTTTGTTAAGAATAATGCATATTTTCATAGT
Organism: Orussus abietinus; assembly: GCF_000612105.2. Lineage (NCBI taxonomy): Eukaryota > Metazoa > Arthropoda > Insecta > Hymenoptera > Orussidae > Orussus > Orussus abietinus. The sequence continues at coordinate 20,121 of NW_019395008.1, read as the reverse complement.
CTTACCAGATATAATTTGTGCAGAGCTATTCACGATGATATTGACGTTCTTCGGTCTTTCGTGTTCAAGAAAGGATTTGGTTGAAGTGGATGATTCATTCGATGTATCCATTTGTTGAGTACTGTCTACAAATGAAAATGAATGGATATCTTTTTAACAACCTGAAACTTTTACATGTTTAGTATTTGTTATTGACATTTGGGAGTTATCGTGAAATACAATAGGCGGCGGGGCACGGACGAGCTGACAGGCTAAATCTAACAATGCACGCTAATAAGGTATTATCCTTTCGGGCTCAGGTAAAACTTTTTCTTTCCCCTAAGATTATAAAAAATCCGAATGATGGGTACTTACTCTCTATGGTTGTTTGATTAATTTGTTTTCTAGCTGTGTTCTTTGCAGTTGTTTTATGTTTAATGGTCGAGATAGCATTGCGAGTAAGCAATGGCCTGGTATGTCTTTTCCAAATCAATTTTGGATCAAAATGGTCCTCGTAGATACGAAAGTGATTGGAAGAATTTTCCTATCTAGCAAATTCTGCCCATTTCTGACTATTAAAATACATAATTTCGGTTATAACGTTTTTTGTATAATGGGTCAATGAATTTTAATATAATTGACATGAAGAAATTAGTCTTGAAAAAAGTGTCAGTGAATATACTTTTATATTCGGCAATGATGCATAAAGGGTGATCCTCACGTTTCATCTTAATAACGTTCAAACTATTCCAGTTCGACTCTTATATATACTGTGATGTGGTCAATTTTGGCCATGTCACGGCTCCCCAAATTTTCGCCGATGTTTTTCGCGAATTACACGATCCAAGGTCCGACTGTCAACAACTCGGGGTAGAGGAAAAGCAGATTTGTTTTTTTTAAATTGAATTTCGCGACTTCTGTCGGCCGGGATTTGTGAGGGCCGACGGCCGCGCGTCCGCCCAGTGGGCCGAAGCCCAACTGGGATAAACCCAGTTAATCCCCGGGGTCCCTCAACCCACGCCAACCCTATCCCGCCCGCCACGCCACCGCACCGCTGTCATCTTGTTCCATCGTGTCCAATTCGTATGGCTTCCCTGCAGCACACGTGTGGTGATGTCGCGAAGGAAGCCCCGACCCAGGTCCATCCCCCGGAGAGCGTCAGCCGAAGAACTCGACCAGACGCCTCTCCAGGAGAGTGTGCACGACGCGAATGCAACTTGACCTGCAGCCACCCGAGACTTGTGCCTCAGCGCGTCTACGAGGGACTGGTTACCCCCGTAGTACGCGCGCTTGCGCGCGTCTGCTTCGTCAAGCGGTGCGGAGCCAGTTACAATCTGGACATACACCACGCTGACTCCGCCGGTGCGCGCGCAGACAAGATCGGGCTTTCGCAAACCCTCGGTCCGACAGCGTGGTTCCTCCTCAACACGACATCCCTTATCCCTCAGGCCGGCAGCCAACGTCCGGGAAATCGCGTTATGGTGCAATACGCGACCGCCATGCGTACGGAAGCAGCCCTGGATTATGTGAGCTGCTGTTTCCCAGACGTTGCAGCCGGCCCGGCAGCGTATGTTACGCTGCTCGCGCTGTCGACCCCTTGTGGTCCTGACGTGGGACGGCAGGCAGTTAATGTACGTGTGTACGTACTGCACATAATCCCGGCCAGGAACTGCCAAGGAGCCCGGGTCTACCCACCATGACCACAGGGTCGTCCGGGGGACCTCACGCAGCTCCCACCCATCCGTAGACGAGTGAAGTGCGCGGGCCCACACCTCGCCCTTCGATATTTGGAGGAGAGGACCTCACCCTCGCGGGTGAGAGCCCTCTCCGCCCAGCGCAAGCGTATACGGACCCATAATGAGTCCGCAGCAGCCCGCACTGCGGGCGAGGTGGATTCGTGAAGCGAACCCAGACGATCCATCATCATGCCGGGCACCACCGTAGACACCGCAGGGGTACCGAGTCCTCCCGACGCCACATTGGTGTGGAAGAACCCTAAGGGGATGTCGCGCGGAAGACGAAGCCAACGCCGCACAGCCGCCTTAACCGCGCAGTCCAGCGCCCGGAGCCACCCCAGCGTGACTATACCAAGCACGAACGCGTGGTAGAGTTGCGGCAGAAGATACGACCGTAAAATCCTCAACCGCTGCTGGGGCTTCAACGGTGCTTGGGGTATGGTCGCCAGGTACTCGGACCAGTCGCCGCACACCCGCCGCGGCCCCGGGGGTGCAAAGCCCACTCCTAGGTAGCGCCAACTGTCTTCAGACGATAACTGAGGCAGGTGAGCGCCATCCGCGAGGGTGAAGGTGGGATCTGTGACGATCTCCACCCTCCTTTGCCGTCCCGAGGGCACGACGGATAGAGCGGCGAACTTCCGCGCATTGAAGCGCAGTCCGTGGACAGCCGCCCTCCCCTCCACCGCCCGCAACGCCTCCTGCATCCCCCACTTAGTGGAGGAAAAAATCAGGAGTTCGTTCGCGTAGGCGATTGCACTAACGCGCTTGCCGCCGAGATCGAAACCGACGTCCCGCGGAACAGCCCGCAGGACGTCGTCGACGACGAGACAGAACAGTAGAGGAGAGAGCGGGTCGCCCTGACGCACACCCCTCCGCACCGGAAATAGCTCCGAGCGGGTTCCCCTGACCTCGAACTCTGCACTCCCTCATCCGTAACGCAAGGATCGTGTGTAGATGCCTGACGACAACCGAGTCAACACTGATTGGCCTAAAGTCGGCAGCCGACGGGTCCTGTACACCTTCCTTCGGAAGGAAGACGGTGCGACCCGCCAGCGTCGAGGCCGAGAAACCGCCACTGGACAACGCGATGTTAAACACCAGGGCCTTCACCGACGCCAGGACCGCACGCCACACACGAGGGATCACTCCATCCGGACTAGCAGCCGAGGCAAGGGGGACGGAGATAGCCGCCGCCTCCTCACACGACACCGGGCCCGACTGTGGCCGGCGCCGGGGGCACGGGCGCGATCGGAGGTTGTGTAACCGACGGTTGGCCCACAAAGGGCCCCCAGTGCCGAGCCATTTCTTGAACATCCGGGATCTCTGTCTCGTCCCCCTCGCCGTCCAGGATCTTATGGGCGGCCCGGGTCATGTCCTTCCGGAATAACCACTGCGTGCGGGCGTACTCCAGGCGCCAGCGGTACCTCCGGCTTGCAGGCGGCTGCTCATCCCGAGGTCGCGGAGGTGGTGGAGGCGCAATCGGGAATGTGTTCTCAATCCAGCGCGTGATACCGTCCGACACGTCGGCCCCCGCCAAAGCACGCTCGGCGAGAGCGATCAGGACGTCGTGACTCCAGCCCCCGGCATTCCCCACCGGCACGACCGGCATAAGTTACCGGATCGCGGTGGGTATGTCCAGGGTTAGACCAGACATTAGCCCGGAGGATCGCGCGTGAGACGACGACGGAGGAGGGTATCCCGACGTCTCCGAGGCAGAGCGATAGTCGCTTCCCTGAAAGGAAGACGAAGCCGTTTCGCTGATCTCGGCAAGGGCGGCGGCGACGAGCCGACGGTAGTCAGCCCGCCCACACGCACCCCTGATCCCACCAAGCGTACGGCCCGACACCATCGTGAGCAGTTACCGGTTCATAAACGGGACATCTCCCCGTTGGGCCGCTATCGTCTCCTCACGAGCCATCAGCCTCAACTCCTCCTGACTCCAAACCCGATGCACTCGCTCCACAACAACCTCCTGGTTGACAATCGCGCCGTGGGCGTGCCCCCGATGCACGCCCAGGCCTATACGGGTTGGAAACGACCTTGGACAGTCAAGACACAGGAAGACGGCGGGCGGGGCAGCGGCGGGGGGCGGGGGGCGAGGGATCGCGGGGATGAACGGCAGGAACGTCGTGGCCCCCGCTGGAGATTGTATCTCGTATTTTGTGACGTGCCTGACGGGTACGGTCCTGCCGGGCTGGCAACCCGACAGGACCGGGGGGTGGGTCACCCCATTTCCCCAGCCAGAGCCCCGTTTGCCGCCAGCCATGAGAACGGCTGACATTGCCTGACTCTCATCACGAGGAGGTGGGGATGGCACGTGGTGGCGGGAGCAAGCTCCGCACCACCTTAAGAGAACCGAATATAGTTAATTAATTTTAGTTGCGTCCTTTGTTCCGGGTTAATTTAGCGATCAACGGGAACTCTTCCAATTTTTGTAAGGGAATCATCCATAATTTTTTCAGTTCCCGGGCCCGCTCGCGAGCACTCGCAAAAATATTTGAAATAAATATTTGGTGAAGTGTTCGAGACCTCGAAAAATTCCTGTAATGCGTAGCGGGACTCCGGTCGTCAGGCCGGAGCATGAGCACCGTCGACCTCACGGAGGTCGTCCCAGCTTCAAAAGCGAAGCCGTCGAGGAAGCCATGATGACTAAGATCAGGACTGGCAACTCTGACTGCGGTGCCACGGCCAGCCCATCGGCCTCACCCGGGGGTTCGTGTCGGCCACGCTATACTCCCCGGTGGTCTTGCCTGCGGGGGCGGGCCGTAGACGCGCCCTGGCGGTTTGGGTACGGCCGCCCATAGGAACACCGAGACTATCCGGCCAGGAGCCGGACCAGGAGGCGGGAGCTCCCGAGAAGACCCTGGCTGCCACCGACGAGGTAAGGAGGGGATGTCGTGCACTGGGAAGGAGCAACGACTTCCGGGCCAGGAGCCTGACCCCATCCTCACTGGAGTACCCGGGGCCTATAATCTGCCCCGGGTGAGCCAGGATCCCCCGAATGGGAAAATTTCGGCCGCCGCGAATATCTCGGCACGCCGGGGCCCAACGGGCCATCGCTCGTGGCATCGCCGGCGGCTCGACGCGTGCAGGACTCGCGCCGTTCCCCAGCAACCGCCCGGCCCCAGAAACTGGGCCAGCGTACACTGAGTCCGCCAAAACCGGGAAATTAAGGAGCGTCTCGACCAATTAACTGCGCCGATTAGGAATCGGACTGACCAGCCGAATCCCTACTTAGGACAGCGCATGGAGAGCGTCGGTCTTCTCTGACTTCTATCGTCAGACCGATTGGATCCACGCCTTAAGCAGTTTCCTTAAACCCGTGATTATCTGAGCCTTATCTAATTGTCTATCGTCGTTGAGGACCGCAGGAACTTCTCGGTTCAGAGAGGGACTACAGCCGAGGGGTCGGCGAGCGGCGACGAATTATCTGAACAAGAGTAAGTGCCACGTGTCCGGTCGGCGACTCCCATTGTAGGAAGATTAGTTAGAGTCCCCGGGTAAGTTTCGTGAAGCCGTAGGGCTCGGGTAGTATCGCGCCGGTGAGCGGAAGCGTACCGCGGAGTCGGTCTTCCAGAAGTCTCGCGCGGGCGATCTTCCGGTTTTCCCTGGTGGGGCTTACAGCGAACGAAAATCGGGCTTTAGGGTAGCCTCTCGAGAGGCCGCGGGATTACTCGAGCGGACACAAGAGCAACTTTTCTTTTCTTTGCGTAGTGTCCCATACCTTTCTGTGCCCGGTAATTTTCTGTCACGCCGATTTCAGTAGGAGCGCGTAATTCGGAGTTTTATATTGTCTGGCCACGAACCTTTAGCTTCCTTTATCTGGCGGAGATTTGTGAATGGTTTTGGTCTCCGCCGAGATGGTTTTTTTTTCGAGTGTAATAAATTAATATCTTCTCGCGTAGGTTTGTGAACAGTTTGGGCCTTCGGCGAGAAAAGTTGACTTTTGAGATCTCTTACATTAATCGTCTCTCGCGAAGATTTGTGAAAGGTTTTGGTCTTCGGCGAGAGAATTTGACTAGTACAAGAATTTAGTCTTTTTGTTGCAGCCAGAATTCGAGTCATACGATTATCTATTATCTTTTTCTCGTGGTCGGAGGCGGAGAAGCCGTGCGGCGACCGCGTGGTCGCCCGCGTCCGCAACCTATTTTACTCTCCCGGAAAACTCAATTGACTTCTGGTTATAATCGTTATTTTCGATCATCGTTTTGAGATTAAATTTGCGACTTGTTCTTCGAGTAATCTTTGTGATTAAAGTTGTAGAATTTAGAGTAGATGAAGCGTCGAGATTATGTCGCGCAATTAATTCAGAGTAGCATTTCCTGGCCTAACATTAAGTCCGTCTGTCTATGGAAGCGAGCATCTATCATTTTCTTTGTGACTTAAATTTCGCACTTTTGTCGTTTTTGTTTATGATATAGACCTACGACGGCCACCTTTGTTCGTCATAAAAATATAAATTTCAGCTTTAGCAACTCTTTCTTTTTTATTTAAGCCAATTTATTTTCGAGTTTCCCGATTCGGACTTTTTTCGCCCTTTGTTTTTCCCGGCGCCGAATAGCTGTGGATCTCTTTTTCTTTGCCCGATCGAGTTTTATTGCGAACCGCCGTACTCTCGAATTGTCTCGCTTCTGATCTGATTTTCTTTGAGGCGACCTTCCGTTGAACCCTATCGTTTCTTTTGTAATTATCTGTTATCCGCGGTCCAAATTGTTCGGTAATTTACTTTTCTAATTCAAATAAACCTGTTAATTTTCTTGATTTCCGTTTTTTTTTTTTATTTTCTGAGCTGAATTCTTCCAAAGTTCTCCGAGTTGAGATTTTTCGCACAAATCTTTGAGTTTTCCCCAATTCAGTGGTCTGGATTTACCCCGCCCTCTCCGAACCTGGCGCGTGCGCTCTGCGCTAGTCGACCGCGCCGTGACGGTCGTCGAGATGGAGATCGTTCGAGCCAAGCCTTTTGAGTTTTGTTTGAGATTGTCGAGTTTTTGCGATTGTCGAGAGTTGAGATTTTGTTTCGACGGCCTCCCGGTCAGCCTGGCACCCAACTTCGTGTCTCGTTCTCGAAACCGGGAGATTTCTGAGTGGCTTGAACGGATCCGTCTGGATAATCCAGCGAAGGTGAGGAGCGATCGTCTAGGCCCGGAACCTATCCCTCACATCGTTCGTCACAATACATGAAAATATAATACTTAGCACGACGTCATTTTCAATCTCTCAAAGTTATACGAAAGTCAGAGAGGATCACTTTTTTGTGTATAATTACCTCATATTCTCTCGGTATTCTCGGAAAAATTCATTTAATTTTATTATATTTCAAAATTTGTTAGTTACAAAATTTATAGAACTTATGAAATGACGCTGTATAGTGTTCTACTTATATTACTGGATCCTTCGATGCGCGACCAAATGAATATCTTTTATAACCGTGGACATTTTTTCTGCATGTACGCAAATTGCACATTACCACTATGATTACTTAGAAATATAATTTGTTTTTCAAGCGGTCTCAAACAGCTTACTATGTCTTTATGTCACTTCACGAATCGTATTGACACCAAAAATCAAAATATGTTCGCAATGGATAGCGTATGCGCATTTCGAAAGTAGTACCTCGTCCGACACTGCAGATGGCGCTAATGTCAGTATACGCTGACCGTCCGCTCTATCTAATCCTCTTTGCTGGGCACGCGGAGCGCATTTGCGTATCGGAGTCGTCACATTTTTCTATCATATACATCTCGTAATACGGTCTTTTAACTGGAAGCAGTCATAGAAGAAAGTATAAGTAACAGGGTTGGCATAAATCCGTTTTTTTTTTAAAAAAAGCTCAGCTCAATGGTTTCAACCGATTTAACACTAGGTTTACGGGACCTGTCAATTTGACGGAATTTAAACTTTGAAAAGAAATACCCAAAAAACCATAGCATTAATTTTAACCATTGTTGTATCGTAAATTAATCATTTCATCCAAAGAATTTGTACACAATTATTTTTTCCTAAACCTTCTAATTTTTTTAATCTGTATGTAGTATACCTATCTCTACGAAACCCGTCAAATTGACGGACTAGCTAATCTGATAAACAATCCATATATATTTGCTTCGTTGCAGTGACAGTGTAAAGATAGTGTGCAAACGTTTCAGTTATTGTTGACAGTCTCCGCTTATTGTAAGTATCTACAATAAGGTAATTGAATTTGGGTACAGTATTTTTTTTTTATTTTGACCACTCTCTCTTTTCTAGCAATCATGAGTAAAGCCAGGAGATATAATAAGACATTGAACAAATTTGACAACATCAATGAAGGTTGTTCTGAGATACCTCCAAAGAAGATCAATATGAATTACGCCAAAGCGAGGATGAGAGTGAAAGTTTCGAATGCATTGAAAGTGGAGGGATAGAAGGATCTTCGGATAGTGAAGAGGAAAACTTGAAAGGGTGTCGTAGCAAGAAAAGGATGCGCATTTTTTCTAGTTCTGACTCCGTGGATGAGAGGACGAGCATTCCAATCATTTCCGTGATAATTTTTAAAAAGGGACTTTTTACTTATTAATAATTTATTTAAACGTAAAGCCTAGTGTTGTTTAATTTAGACTTAATTTGAATAAATCGATTTTTTAAAGAAAATCCGTATTTTCGTTTACCCGTCAATTTGACGGGTGCTGGTAGAAATAGGTATATAAACAACGCCCGTAAACCAAGTGTTAAACCATATATCCTTGTTTCTACCGTCTAAATCGTTGCCTAAAAGTGGTTAAAACCTGGTTTAAACCATATTATAACCAGGTTTCTTTCCATTGCTTTATCCCGAGTATGTGCAATAACGAAAATATGTTTGAATGCTACCTACACCATAGATGGGTTAGAATCTATTTTAATTTGTTTGGATGTGAGTGGAGCGCATGTGTAGTTGCAGAGTGCATACAATATTAGAATAAATTCTATGCTGCATACCTACCGATGGATTTTATAAGATGGTTTTGACCAGTTACAACCGAATGGGTCTTATGTAACCTATTTTATTTACTGGAAAAAGCCGAAAAAAACTGCTAGTTTTAACCGGAATGGGTCAAACTTTGCCAACCCTGATGAGTACGGCGTCTTTTAGCAGCAGTCCGATCATCTGTAACTAAAAGACGTTTAAAAGCGCTGCTAAAAGTGAGGTATAAGTAAAGGCCATGTTCAGCAATGAGAAACAAAAACGACGAGCAACGGCTAAAACTTTGTAGGGATCACTCAAGAGAATAACCTTGACAACTGTTGCCAAAGTCAAGGCTATCAGAAGTGGCTCCAATAAATCCCTGTTTTACCAAAACTAGTACTGGAAGAAACTACATGTTAACGAAACATTTATGTAGGCCAGTTTTTGACGGATCATGCACTATAAAATGCGATATCATTTTAAAAATCGACCTGCTAAGACCAGTGTCAGGCTTACGATTTCGAGGCATTAATTATAAGATAGACACAATATCAGAAACACATTTTACACATCTACTGAGTGCTCCAGCACCACTTGACGAAAACAAAAAAAGCCTGGAGCAATACCGAAGTGGAAGTTTCTAATGCTTCTGCTATCATTTTTCACGACGATGAATTCCGACGTCTTCTAGAGAAGCCCATTGGAATACATACGTGCTTGTTGAGAAGCATCCCAATTTAAAAAAAATTGAGTATTATTGCACCAAAGGGTTCTATACTACGGAGGATTGCTCGATCTGCCAATTTTTCGGGGGGGGTGGAGGGGGAGAGGCATGTCACACGCACGTCACTGCGGACTCATCTCAATACGCAATGCATTTTATTCAATTTTGGTCGATCTTTTTAATATTTTTAAAGTAACTTCCAGGGAAACGAATTTTGTAATTTATCTTACGATTATGATTAAATGAAATTGTGATTAGGAAACTCGGTAGAGTTTCGCGCCAAATACATTTAATAGCCTGCGCGAACGGCACTGAATACTTAATGCGAAAATTTTACACATCAATTCGATATTTATTTCCCATTAAAGAGAACTTATTATGGACCCATGTTTGGCACCATGAAAGTACATTCCGTTTTGTAGAGTCTATAATTTTTTCAGATTTTTCCGCGCCATCCGCTATACGCTAAGCTAATCTGAAAACATTCAAGGTCACGTTTCGCTCATTCGACGTATTCATCATCGTTTTCTGCCCGCAGCAGTGTTTCTAGAAATTCAGCGTGCGGGATTTTCCCCTCTATTCCCCTTATCCCCACCATGACGCTTCTCTCTCCCCCCTTCCCAAACCCCCTTACCTACACTTGCGGCCGTCATCTGTGGAGCGAAACGGGAGCGCTGGGATGATTTCGCATCTGCGCAGAGATACTACAACCCCAAATTTCATTATATGTCAAATATCAGACGTAAAGAGGAAGATGAACTCTCCTTCATCGGAGAGTTTGTAAATTAATTTCTTCATGAAGTTCTGAATCAAAGAAAACTAGAGGCTGTAGAAGTTTCTTCAAACATCTCATTTTTATATCAGATAAGTGTCCATTTTATAAAATATGAAATAAAAAATTATCTTTGATGTGATTGATACTTTGTGAACAATTTATTTGTTCCAGCTGAAGCTGAACGGAAAAATATTTAAAATTAAATAGCAAAGGTCATTGCAGTTCATCATTAAATATTCTTCTGGATGTTTGCCCCACGTGTAGAGTTATTAAACATGACGTCTCATTTCATTCCATTTTATTTCTTGCCGAAATTTAAAGTAAGCAAATTTATTCATATAATTCATGATTTTGTTTAAGTATGTCTCACGATGCGGATTCATTTCTTAATATCCATGCCCAATCCCCGAGACTCGAGCCTATGGCAACGAAATGCAGAAGGTAACGCTTTGGCATCCTAACCTCAATCTTCCAACACTGTATTTTTAAACAAACCGTTAATCGGTACTGTTCCTTTAAACAGTTCATCAAAAACAATAAAGCGTAGAAAGTTCGACGATGAGTTAGTCGAAACGACATTTAATCTACAGCCACCCACAACTAGTACGAAGTCTAATCCTCGGTCACGCGATGTATTAATATCTAGAGGACCATTGGATATTTTACCGACTCGAATTCTGCCTGGTCCTGTGTTAGTGTCTGCAACGATTCCACGGCCAGATCGCGGCCCTAGGAAAATAAGTAGGCCTAGTGGCTCAAACGGGCCTGGTAGGAAGAATAAGAACGACTCGCATTCGATCAATGCTACGATCAATGCATCGATCTTGATCGCCGGACACCGACAGATGACTTAATTTTAATTACTGATGTTCAGCAGACCAACGACCTTAAAATGGTAAGCAGAATAAAAATAATTACGGAGTTCTGTTAATTTCTTGAAGTTCGCATAGCTCTAGTTGTAATTTGTCATGGTTGGTCATGGTTGTAATTTATACAACAGATACACTGACATTCGTCGATGGTTTCCTCCTGTCCGTGCTGCCCTCTCCGGCCGCGCAGCGTACTATCGGCAGAAGCAGCGCGGAATTTGTATCGCTGGAGGGGCAGAATGGATTTCCTAAAGAAAATAAATATTTATAAACAAAAACAATTAATGNATTGGCAAAAACAGATAAGATTAAATTGTTTCCTTGCATTTTAAATACAAATACAAGTCATAAAATTACGTGTCCGAAAAAGGCATGGACAACGGAGGGTTAACATTACGACTAGATGGCACAGTTAATTCGAGACGACATTGCTCGTGGAGGAATTGATCCTCCATTCCCTCCGTTAATTACTTGATCGCGGTCGCTGCAAAATGACAATCCGCCTTGCGAGCCGCAGAAAGAAGGGGCGATGAGGCCAGAGGGTGAACGGCCGCAAGCGAGAACGCCGTCGGGAGGCATAAGATCCGCGAGAGAGCTACGGAAAATGCCTTTCCGGAAGGGACGAGACCGCAGCCCGGGGTAGAGAGAGAGAGAGAGTCTTCCCCGCCCGTGTGTAAACGTTGATGCTAATCCGATTATCGGGAGCCAATATCGAGATCCTTACAACGGAGTGGAAGGCCAGAGACCGGAGTTTTGAGAGTGGTAATAGAAGCACGAAGCCATCGCGATCCGTTGGAACAAACAAGAACGCCACGCCCCTCGAGCTCCTAGTCGGCGGCCGAGCCGAGCCGGCCACGCCAACGCGTAAGCGATATGTGCTCAGTGCCCGAAACCCGAGCGCATAAGTCTGTCCCGTGTTATTCGATGGATAGCGCATCAAATAGGCTGTGTCACTCGGACACACGGCCTCCAGATCGGATATAAAGAGACACAAGTATGCAGTCCCCTTACTGCACCGAACTCCCGTCATCGTGCTACCGCCGATATGGAGTGTCGACGGACTCGAACGCTTTTCGAATGGCTCACCCCCTCCGACCCTTTTCCCTATATTAGCCATTTAAATTTACTTTGGGGTGTTATGGGGTGTTCGACCGTCGCGAAATATACTGCAACTCTTCTGCATATAGTATCATATTGCAAAAATGTGAATTCGTTCCGCAATATAAAATTTTGTCTGCGATTATGGTTCGATCTTTTACTGTCGTGAGTTTAATGTGTTCATGTAATCAAATTTGAGAATTAACGAGAAATCCTGCGGTTTTTTATTGCTTCACAAATTAATTTTTTATATGAAAGTTTTCCAGCGTTATTCGTTCAATGTGTGCATACTTCAACCTTTTGACTACATTTTAGAGTAATGTATTTCAGGTCAGGTTGAGAAAAATTAAATCCACAATCTTCTAGCAATTCATTTCCTTTTCAGTGTATTAGTCGGAACGAATCGGGAAAAGATGATTAAAAACTACGTTAAGAAGATTGGTCATCGAGTGTATAAAAATGACACCCAAGAAACCTTTCGGACTACACTCGAGCGAGAAAAACGGAACCAAGTAATTTTGACAGATACTATAGAAATTTATAAAGTTTTATATTGGTTTCTTCTTTTTAAGGAGAATAAAATGTCCAATACTTTAACTACCCACAGTTCGTAATGGCCTGTATTGTAATCCGTCAATCAAAAGCGGGCGAAGACCTACAAACCCCGGAAGGGCTTGATAATCGTTTTATTACCTTGCGGCGGTAGGACCTTTTCCCTGTTTGCCCTGTCGATGACAACGGCGAGAACAGCGATCGGCGAAAAAGAAATAAATTTTCTAAGTATTAACAACTGTAATCCTGTCACACGGGGTCAATCAGTACGTATTTTTAGATGTTTATGTTAGTAACATTTATTAATTTCTTTTAACAAATTGGTTTCAATTTTAGATAACTGATAAATATCCTTGAATGTCATTAAGAAGCAATTTATAGGGTGAACCACAGTTTTGATATAATTTTTTCTGTAGATGCCCCAATAGACTCCAAGTTGGGAATCAACAAGTACAAACAATTAGAAATATTAGGTCGACACTCAAGAAATAATTTTGTTTTTTTCAATAGAAACTACAATATGCTATATGGAAAATCATAAAAATCACAAATATCCGTTTTCCAACGGATCGCGATGGCTTCGTGCTTCTATTACCACTCTCAAAACTCCGGTCTCTGGCCTTCCACTCCNCGGGTGGGGTCAAGCGGCCTCCCTTCGGGGAGTGCGTCGCGGAGGCCCCGACCCGGCTAGCGCCCGGCTAGCGCTGGATGGGGTTCGGAGTACAACCCCCCGGTCAACCACACTCCACAATAATACTAAAATAATTTTCATTAATTGTTTTTGTTTATAAATATTTATTTTCTTTAGGAAATCCATTCTGCCCCTCCAGCGATTCAAATTCCGCGCTGCTCCCACCGCTAGTTTTGGGAACTTGCCCACAGAACTCATAACTAGCGTGCACGATAGAACTTTATACAGTATACTTCTCTTCTTGGATGCCGAAGATGTGATGAACGATGCAGAACTTTTGAAACAAAAAGGTGAAGCTATAGACGCAGAGTTGGCAATGGTTGGCTGGAAATAAAAAAGAGATTAGAGTCGTAGAGATTGAACTTGGTCAGTGGCAAGTTCACGATTATGTTATCGAATGGCTTTTTAAGGTAAGGGAGTGTTAAATCATAATTGTTATAAAATTGTGCAATTACTAGCGTTATAGTTTTCCCGATTGTAAATGTGTGCATGATGAAGACGGCAAATCTATTTTCGTAAATACGACCGCAAAATCATAACTTATTCTTATGATAATGTCAAATATAGATATCCATGAGTATAAGTTATACTGAGTTCACATATTTTCAATTAGCAACCCTATAACACCGGTTAGGATACACGTGAAAAGTTTCCAGCCCACCAGAAACAAGTTCAAAATACACTGCTCCACAAACGTATACGTCCACCCCACTTTTCCTTATTTTTAGTAAAATATGAATTTATAGACTAAATTATTTTATAATAATAATTTGTTCTACTACTGAAACAAGTAATTAAAAAAAAAAAATGGCAGTTGAATCACTAGTTGGAATGACAATGGTATTCATGGAAAATTGATTTCCACAAAAGTATATGTCCACGTAATAAAATTATAATTTATTATACAGAATCAATTTAGAATAACAAAAAAATGAAGGGTTAATAATCAGTGTATCCCCCATTACGATTTACTCTTTGCCCTACAACCACGTGTGAGTCTCGTGGTCAGGTATTCGGGCCGAAACTGATTATCACGAGCCTGGTCCGTGGTACACCGTGGTAAATGTAAACATCGTTTCGGGCCCACGCTGTTGGAATATAAATCGTAGGGCATGGGGTTAATAACATGAAATAAACGATTATCCAAGGATCAAACTAAATCTGAAGGAGATTCGTGTCTAATTCTTCCCAAGCGGTCAAGATTGCCTCCTTACGTTGACGAGTAGTTTGATACTGGCGGTTATTTAAATAAACGCGTCGTACGAGAATTCCCCACATATTTTCTGTGACGTTAAGGTCTGGCAATCGCGCTGGCCATTCTAGAAGATAGATTTGAGCAGGTTTGAACCAGTTTTTAGTGTTTTTCGAAATATGAATTGGCGCGTTATCCTACTGAAATGTAAAAGGAACATCATGTTCCTCAAGAAATGGGATTAGGCAATCTTCGAGATCTTGATAATCCTGTGAATTCATTCGAATTGTTGGAAATGCAAGTTGAACTTTTCCATGCTCGGTAAAAGCTGTCCAGAACATAACGGAACTTCCACCAAAGTTACGACATGAGAAGACGAGCGGTTCCATCCTCGAATTGCGTCAATAATATTGTTACGTGGCGGCCGGGGAAATTCAGGTATTGATTACCTGAAGTTCGCGCGTAACGAATATATTAATCTTGCGAGGAGATTGACCTGAGCGGCTAGATCAACTCCTCTGGTGGGATCTATGGAAGTGAGGACTGGAAAGGGGTCTGAATGTATGGCAATGTGGGCTAGTGTGCTATGATTGTTGTATTTATTCGTTAGTGAGGTTTAGTTTATAATCAGTTGGAAGGGGCACCCCCGATGTGCCTTGACCTAATTTTCTCTGGTTTATTATACTTCCGCGTCGCGGCGGGTCGGGTGTCGCGATAGCGCGCTTTAGCGACGGTAGGTCACTGAACGCCGGAGTGCTGACGCGGAGATTCTTTGCTGTTAGAATGGCGGACTACGCGTGAGTCTAAACTATCTCGCGATGCTAAGATTTCCAGCTCAGCTGTTCGAAGGAAGTTAATAAAATCTTATTCTATCTGGTTAACCGGAGCTAGGCATGGAAATCGCGATAATGGTTAGAATTCGGTTTGATCAGAGATGAGTTTTAAGACGTAAATTCGAATGAAATGGAGATGAGCCGAGCTTGCGAAGGATCCTCTACCTGGCTTAATCATCGGCCGGATTCGATGACACTCTCTTTTGATCGACTCAGCCGGATGACTGCGCGTGGACGCCTTCGTCCCGTGGCGTGCCCTAGAATTGGAGGTCTCCTAGAAGCCTCCCGTCCAATGGAAGTCGCAGTGCCGCCGTCTGTTCCTGATTCGGTGCGCTGGAATCGCTGGAGTACCGGATGGCACTACTGCGGCTCGCAGGATAGATGGTCTTCGACAGGGAGTCCGGCGGTCTCGGTCCCTGACTCGCTAGGAACGGAGTACCGAAGAGCAGGAGCTCCACTCGACATCGTCGACGACCGTTGACGTTGACTAGCTTGTGGCAAATTGGAAAAACTAACTGAACCGCCGCCCCGAGCTGAAGGCCGGTTTTATTGGCGGGGTGTTCCCATTGGTGGGAGGTCCTAGGGCTCCGGTGAGGGTGTCGCTTCTGGGTCGTGCTGACGCGTTGTGTAGTCATTAGGTTGGAGTGCTCCGGGTAACTCGTCCCGCGTCCCGGTTTTCCGGGTGCGGGTTGGGGGCCGGCCCCACCGGCCGTAATAAGAAGGCGGCGTGCTAGTACAGGCCGATAGATGAGAAAGCCTGGCCCGACTTCGCCGGGTTGTCTCGGCCGTTGGGCTGGGCTCCCATCCGCTTTAGCTTGGAATTCTCGCCAACCCACGCTGGAGCATTGCGTCTCAACTGGGGCCTTGCACGAATGCTCGCACCACGCGGGTGCAGGGGAGGGACCTCCACGAGGTTCCCCGCGGGCAACGGGTGGGGTCAAGCGGCCTCCCTTCGGGGAGTGCGTCGCGGAGGCCCCGACCCGGCTAGCGCCCGGCTAGCGCTGGATGGGGTTCGGAGTACAACCCCCCAGAAAAGGGGGGGGGGGGGCGCTAAGGAGGCCTTGTCTCTAGGTGCGGTTGGCCGGCTTCGGCCGATACGACGTTATGTAGTCATCAGGTTGTTCGCCTCGGGTCGATCGATGACTTTTGGAATCGTCTTGGCCGATAAAATTGTGTCAGGTATTTTAGTACTGGATCCTTTAGCAAGAGTTTCCTAATCGCGTTTCCATACTCGGATTTCCATGGCTAGCTTCCGGTGTTCGCAATATGGCTTTTCCTAGATTAGAATACTGAGAGTGCCTAACGATATCTATATCTATTAGGGCCCTTTAAATTCCTCTTCTTTTCGTTAGACTACATGACTTAAATGTATAATTTGTTATAACATATGTCATAAAAGAATATTTTTAAATTGAATTACCAACTTAAAATCAGCAGGAAGATTTCTTCGTGTAAATTCTATTCTTTTGGTTTTGTGTTTCGGGATTAATGCTGGAGTTTTTAACATTTTTGTTCTTTTTATGTTTGTATTATCATGAATTGCAAGCCTAATTGTTTCACGTGACACATCAAGTCCTAGCTCACAAGGGAAGTTCCCCAACCCGGAAATTAAAAAAATGTTGAAACTTGGGGTGTTATTAGTGTGCCTAGGTGAGTTACAAACAATTATTTTTTTCTGTGGAAAATCATGTTAAAAGGATGAAATCATCCCCTGAAAATTGTTTAATTTTCAGTTTTCATTTTATTTCTCGCAAACGATGAGAGATACGACAAAATGTTTTTAATAAAAGATAATTTTCTTAATAAGAATTATCACATAGAAAAATAAAAAATTAAAACAATTGCAAAAAATGTTTGCAAAATTGTAAATGACAATTTTTGTCAGTTTGGTTTCTTCATGAAATATTACTGTACATGGAATATGTAACAACGTAGGCTCGACGTAATTTTTTTTTATTTTCGAAATCACCGTTAATTGTGGAAAACAACCCTTCTCGACGATAAACAGTTTTGAGAATTTCTTATTATGGGTCTAGTGAACTGTTTGTAACATCAACCAATTTCTTAATATTGTAGCAAATAGCCGAGAGTATTAGAAATAATATCCTTTATTGAACGAAGATATCAATTGCGTAAAACAGCTGTCAACTATTTCAATGTTTTGACATTGAATATTCCGAGGAGAATCGGGTAGTATATTACAATACGTAACAATTTGCTTAATAATATGTCATGAATGTGTAAGAAACAATAAGATATGTATGTTTTATGTACGTCATTGTTAATAGGTGTTACGGAAGTAGGTCCTATTTTTCAAAAACCTTATAAATTTACCAGTTCACTAACCTCACACAGAGCTGCCCATTCAAAAATGGAATTCTGCAGAAACGGCAGGGCAACAACCGACGTTTGACCGCGCACGGCGACGTCTTACGCCAAAGTCTGTCGACTCCACCCGCGACCGATGCTCTTTTGACAGTATATAAACATCCGAAAACAGCCTCGATTGGGCTTGGAAGCTGTGACCACCGTCCGGTAAAGACGTGTCCTCGGGACTTCCCGACTGTTGGAACTCTGTTTCCGTGTAAGAAACTGATCGGACATACAAGGGAACATTCCCAAGTGTCCGCCTCCGATCTTATTGAGTTTCATATATGTTGAAGAACACAACAATCTAAGAGACACGTGTTTTTTTATATCTGCAATGGTACACAATTAAGGAGTAAAACAACCCCCCAAACTTTAGCAAAAATCGGTTTTTTAAATATTTTTCGTAGGAGCAGTGGAGGAATTTCGACGAAACTTTGCATAAACGTATTCTGTATAAGGACGGTGACAACACAATATTGGTCAGCAATGTTGCACCCCCGTCAAGGGGGTGAACTACCCTTCGGGTGACATTTTTTTGTAATATCCATTAAACAAGCACTCCTACTTAAGTTCCACTTACGCGATGCGATTGCTCGCAATAAATTAAGAAATACGTGTTTTTTGCTTTTTGCCAATGAACATTTGCACATCGGTTTTAAACAATGATTGTAGGTGGTATTAGGGTATATCCCGACTACCTTTATTGGGTTATATCGTGACCAATTCATCGTACATAAGTCGTGTCAACGGGGCAATTCTTCAAAATATCATTGATTTTCATAACATGCAATTATTTATCAATAAATTAAAAAGTAGTTTCAGACGCTAAAATTGTTTTGCAACGGATTCGACGATGCAGTCATCACCCGTTTCCAACTAGTAATACAATCTCCATGGTGAAACGTTAAAGTTGGATTTTCACAGTTTATACGAAAAAATAGAGTCAGCGATATTCGATACCTTAGGTACGAGAATCAAGAAACTCGTAGCGTTGAGCGATGCGATAAACGCGCCCTGCGCGTTGAGTTCGAGCGGAACGCTACAGAGTTATATACAGTAAAGATCAGGATTTTAGGAGTGGGGGAAATGAAAATATAATTTCTTCTTTGCTACAGATAAAGAAATAAACTTTTGATCAACTCGAAAAATTCAGTAAAAAATCAGGAATTTTTTAAAATTTGCCCGACTCTGATTGCTGCTATGTACGTAAAGATATGGCACGATAAAGTTTTCGGCACTCTCAGAATCGTTGTTCTGATATTGTCATCGTCGTCCCTCCAGTCACGAACTACCTTTTTCGCACTCACATGACAGGTCAACCCTCATATGACTTTTTGTACGACTTCTATGGCGCCCCTCGCGGAATGATAATGAACTGCGGCGCTCAGCCCTGCAACGATCGACGATCACACCGAGTACGACGCGTCAACGCATTGAGGATGAAAACCCATTGAGAATTGCGCTTTACCTCGTGGTCACATTCGTTGCATTTCTGATTGGTTTTCATCCTCGACGTGTTGACGCGTCGTTTCTTCTATATAATGACAAATGGATGCTTTTCGAATTATTGAGATCGATAACATTATATTTTTTCAGGTTAAAAATTGATGACATTTTTAGGTTATAAATATTTCGTTCCGGTATCGATCCTTCCACACTGATACCTTGCTTATATCGATATTAAATTAGATAATATGCAGTTTATTCATAGCTTTCTATTAATACTTGTATCGTCTTCTTTTCTAAGTTTCACATCGATCGACACATTTCCATTAGTGATTTCTGGTATCGATCCTTCCAAACTGATATCAGATTATATCTCGACTCCTCTTTTACCTTTACATTATATATAATAATTCAATTTTCTTTTGATACCAGTTTTAACATTAACTCTTTTCGTTTGGTATATTAGTAACTCGACACTTTTATTCTATCTATATTATAATAATTTGTAGTTTCTTTTGACACCAGTTTCAGTTTTCTTTCGATACCAGTTTTGACATTAAAACTTTCATGTTGGTGTATCAGTAACTCGATATTTTCCTGCTATCTATCTATATCATAATAATTTGTTGCCAGCTAAGTGTATTAGTAACTCAATACTTTCCTTCTATCTATATTATAACAATTTCTTGTTTCTTTCGACACCAGTTTCAAGTTTCTTTCGATACCAGTTTTAACATTAACACTTTCAGTTTGGTGTACTTGTGACTCGATACTTTCCTCATGTCTACGTTACAAATAATTTGTAGTTTTCTTTCGATACCTGTTTAAACTTAGAAGATACTTTTCTTATATTGATATTATTATATTATACAAACGATTCGTAGTTTTAATTTAAAATCCATACTTAAAATGATAATGATAATAAAGAATT
>NW_019395007.1:0-22299 GCF_000612105.2 Orussus abietinus | reverse complement strand
TCCAAATATGGAATTTAGAGGTCAGATTTAAACATAAGTTATATATTCTAACTTCTATTGATATAAATATGTAATTTTTATTATTTTATAGAATCTGATAATTTATATGAATATCCTCAACATTTTGAATGGCACCATAATTTATCCGCGAATGTCAATTATGAAAGTCTAATATCAAATTTGGATTTAGCGACCATAAAAACCGTGAGAAACCCATTTTTATAAAAATCCAACCATTTTTACATTTTTATCCGCCATATTGGATTCACCATTCAGCATTTTAAAATTTTGTTTACGGATTTGGAAGCAATGACCCTAAAGATCTGGAGAAATCATTCTTCAACAAAATGTTAACCTTTTTAAAATTTTTTATCCACCATTTTGCGTTTTAAAGTTCTGGTACTAGATTTGGATTCAACGACCTCAAAAAAGTATAAACACTTTTTTTTATAAAAATGCTACCATTTTGTTATATCCTGCCCGCCATTTTGAATTTCGGAATTTTGTTAGATTTGGATTCAGCGGGCACAACTACCATAAGAAACTCATTTTTATAAAAATCCAACCAGTTTTATATTTTTATCCGTATATTGGATCAGCCATCTTGAATTTCAATATTCTATTACCAGATTTGGATTAAGCGGTTAAAAAAACCACGCCAAACCGTTTTTCATAATAATCCAATCATTTTGAAATTATATTATTCGCCATATTGGGTCCGCCATTTTGAATTTTGAAATTATATTATTTGACTTGGCTTTGGCGATCTCAAGAACATTAAGGAACCTTTTTTCAATTAAAATCTATTTTAAAGCTGGGATGGATATAGTTCCTTTCCGTTCCGCACGAGGCGGTGTCGCAATTGGAAGCCCAACAAATATATAACAATCCATCTATCATGTGTAACTCAATTGGACGCGGTTAACAGCGATCGTGGTCAGACTGGTTCCGATTTCCGCGGTCGTTTCCGTCGGAGTGGCGAGTTCAATAATGCGCACGCGGGGTAACGCGGGTTGCACCGGACAGAACGTACCGCACTCGTCGCGCGCGACGCCCCTGGTGGCCGATGGCTGGACTTCGTTTGGGGCCCGCCACAAGGATATGTCTGTTAGCGCCCTCAAACCGCTTATGGTGTAATCACAAAGCTGCGCGAATTCAGGAATTTGTCTGAATTTATGAAAAGCCGGTGTGTCATACTGTACCCATTCTTACTTTTACTGCAGGTAGTAAACGTTTAATCTCGTGCAAAATATAATACCATTATTATTGGGTTAAAATGGATCTTACTGATGATAATTTACTCACATTAAGTGAATACTTGAAGCATACTTTAAGTCCGGACATTAACGTCAGACGGCCAGGTAACTATGTAACCTCCAAAATACCTTCATTCAAATGCAAATACAAAATATTTCTCATCGTCCTGTTGTCGGACACTAATGTTTACATCTATAACGTCGCTACATATTTTAAACTAAAATTACAACAACATCTGTAATGCTTAGGTTTATCTAGAGCCTTTTTTTTAGATTTTTATCGCAGACTGTATTGTTTTCCTTATTATCTTTTTTGGTTTGTTAATTTTCTAAATTTAATACAATCCAATTAAAGTTATGAATTAAGAGGGTCTTGACCAAAATTTTTTTATTTTAGCTGAAAAATTTTTGGAATCAGTGGAAGTAAATCAGAATTATCCTTTGCTATTATTACATTTAGTTGATAAATCTGAGGTTGATTTGACCATCAGAATAGCAGGTGCTGTAGCATTTAAAAATTATATTAAGAGGAACTGGAAAGTTGTAAGTATTTTAAATAACAAGATAAAGAGAAAATAAGGCAATGTATTTATAAATTTTATTAGTCATTTTTGTTATATTATTAGGAACATGAGTCAAATGATCGGATACATGTACAAGATCGAAGTGCTATAAAGAAACTCATCGTGAATTTAATGCTGCATTCACCAGATTCTATACAAAAACAATTGTCTGATGCAGTTTCTATTATCGGCAAGCATGATTTTCCTGATAAATGGCCAGAATTAATTGATCAGATGGTGGAAAAGTTTAATACAGGGGATTTTCATATCATTAACGGTGTACTCCATACTGCGCATTCTTTGTTTAAAAGATACCGATATGAGTTTAAGAGTGAAAGTCTTTGGAGAGAAATTAAATTTGTACTTAACCAATTTGCAAAGCCTCTAACAGACCTTTTTGTGGTGAGCTAATTGATAACTGTCATATAATGCTAATAGACTTGCAACAGCATTCATTGTCTGTTTAAATTATTTTTGTTTTTTTAGGCAACCATGAACTTAACACAGGTTCATGCCAATAATGTGGAAGCCCTAAAAGTTATCTACAATTCTTTAGTTATTCTGTGCAAAGTCTTCTATTCTCTCAATTTTCAAGTAAATATAAGAAATTTAATTTTCATATCAAGTGTAAACATTGTAGAGGTTCATATTCAATTCTTTTTTCACATCTTTCTTCACAGGACTTGCCTGAATTTTTTGAAGACAATATATCAACATGGATGACACATTTTCATACGCTTCTTACAACAGATGTTCCCTTATTACGAACAGTGGTAATTATGTAATTAATTATATATTATTTATGATCAACATATTATTAGTTGTCTTAATGCTTACTAATTGTTGAATAGGATGATGAAGAAGCTGGTGTGATCGAACAGTTAAAATCTCAAGTCTGTGATAATGTTGGCTTGTATGCTCAAAAGTATGACGAGGAATTCAAACTGTATCTACCACAGTTTGTTACAGCTATTTGGAATCTACTAACATCAACAGGACAGCAACCTAAATTCGATTCAGTATGTTGATTCTCTGACATGTTTTTATTGTGTTACTGCCTTTATAATTATTTGCTTGCTGTATTATTATATGTATTCATTTTTATTTCAGTTAGTGTCAAATGCACTGCAATTTCTTTCTACAGTTGCAGACCGTACACAGTATAGACACTTATTTGAAGATCCAACCACCCTTGGAAGCATATGTGAAAAAGTTATTATTCCAAATATGGAATTTAGAGGTCAGATTTAAACATAAGTTATATATTCTAACTTCTATTGATATAAATATGTAATTTTTATTATTTTATAGAATCTGATAATGAACTATTTGAAGACAATCCTGAAGAATATATTAGGCGTGACATTGAGGGTAGCGATGTTGATACCAGAAGAAGAGCAGCTTGTGATCTCGTCAAAGTATTATCAAAATATTTTGAAGCAAAAATTATGGATATCTTTGGAACATACATCCAGGTTAGATGAAAAAATACCAAGAAAATGTAATTTATATATCTGTATATTCCTAAAAAATATTACTACTCTTTTATACAGATAATGTTGCAAAATTATGCTGAAAAACCATTTGAAAATTGGCGTAGTAAAGATGCAGCTTTATATCTTGTAACCAGTAGCGCCAGTAAAGGACAAACACAGAAACATGGAGTAACTCAAAGCAGTGATCTGGTCCCACTTCCTCAATTTGCAGCACAGCACATAGAACCTGAACTTGCTAAAGCAAACGGTACATATTCCAGTTCCACATTACTAATAGTAAATAATGAATAAAACTGAGAATAATATTTGTTTTTCAGTGAACGACTTTCCAGTACTTAAGGCAGATGCAATTAAATTCATTATGATATTTCGTTCTGTTTTGCCACGGGAGCAGGTTGTAGGCAGTTTACCACAATTGATTAGACATTTGACGGCAAGCAGCATGGTAGTTCACACTTATGCCGCTTGTGCAATTGAAAAAATTCTTGCTCTAAGAAGTCCAAATAATATACCTATGTAAGAATATCAATCCATTTAGATTTAAACTGTTTTTCCATATAACTTGCTAACCATTTTTACTCGGTTTTAATATTTAATGGGAACAGAATGAAAGGCGATGATTTAGAACCCTTAGCAACTGATATGTTAAAGGGTCTGTTTCAAACTTTGGATGCGCCAGGATCAGAGGAAAACGAATATGCGATGAAAGCTATAATGAGGAGTTTTGGTACCTTGCAGGAACGAGTAGTGCCTTTTCTTGCAGAATTGTTGCCAAAATTAACAGAGAAACTTACCATCGTTGCAAGAAATCCTAGCCGTCCAAATTTTAATCACTACCTCTTTGAAACCCTCAGTTTATCTATTAAGTGAGTATTTTATTAATGATTTCTATAAATAGCTTGATTAATTTAAAATATTATTAATTTATTTATTTAGGATTGTTTGCAAGACAAATCCAGGTGCTGTGTCATCTTTTGAACAAGTATTGTTTCCCATTTTTCAAGGTATTCTTCAACAAGATATTCAAGGTAAAAATTTAATAAAACTTATTTTTATTTGACTTGTAACACGATTTTTGCGAATAGTTTTTGTTTTATAGAAAACTAACTTTGTTTGCAGAATTTATTCCGTACGTCTTTCAAATTCTGGCTTTACTTCTTGAACTGCAAATCAGTCCCGATGTACCAGAACCCTACATGGCCTTATTCCCTTGCTTGCTCGCACCTATCTTATTTGAGCGACAAGCAAATATTCATCCTCTAAATCGATTGCTACAAGCATTTGTGAGTCATGGAGCACATCAAATTGTCGCGCAAGACAAAACCAACGGCCTTTTAGGAGTTTTTCAAAAGTTGATCGCATCAAAGTCAAACGATCATGAAGGCTTTTTATTAATACAAAGCATTATCGAACATTTTGCACCGTAAATATTCTTACACATTTTATATATGCAATATATAACAAGTAATTATGTTAAATGTGCGTGTGTGGATGTGGGCTTGTGTTCATATATAAAAATTTAGGTCTATTTTAAACCAACCTTTAAATAGGCTGCTTTGGTATTCATTCTATTTTTTCACAGAAATGTATTGGAGCCGTACATGAAGCAGGTCTTCGTATTACTTTTTCAAAGACTATCATCTTCGAAAACGACGAAATTTGTAAAGGGCATTATTGTATTTTTCGCATACTACATTATACGATTTGGTAGCAGTAGTTTAGTAACCATCATTGATCAAATTCAACCACAGTAAGCTATTATGTCATTTTATTTGTTTATCCTTTCATTGGAGGATGATAATTATTGATAGTGATATGTATTTTTATTAAATGTATTTCATATTTACAGGATGTTTGGAATGGTAATAGAACGTGTATTAATCACAGATTTACAGAAAATATCTGGAGAAATAGAACGCAAAGTAACAGCAGTAGGGATTTCGAATTTGTTGATTGAATGTCCCGCTATGCTTGAGAGTCCTTACAATAGTTATTACCCACGTCTTCTGGCCACTTTGATCGAATTTTTCGAATTGCCACAGGATGAAAGTGTGTTACCAGAAGATCAACTCTTTCCAGAAATTGACGATACTTCTGGTTATCAAGCAGCCTATAGTCAATTAATTTTTGCCAGAAATCCGAAAAAAGATCCATTGCCAGGTGAAAATCAGTATTTACTTAAATGATTAATAATAGTTGATATTTATTATTACAAACGATTTATCAACAGCCGTAGGCGATGTACGTTTACATTTGGCACAAGGTCTTGGAAGATTATCACCTGGACAATTACCTGGATTGCTTGGTCAAATCCCTGAACCAAATGCTAATCATCTCAGAAGTTACCTCCAAACTGCTGGGATAACAGTTGCATAATCCGAACTAGATGTTCGCGGTAGATTGAAGATCCATTTAATGGCACGAAAGTTCAATAATATCGAACTTAGTGAATTATAATTGGAAGCATTGTGAAGAAGTCCCAGTTTGCTTTTTAAAATGTGAGAAGTATATCGTACTAAGAAGATCTTTTTAAACTTAATTTCTAGAATTAATATATTTTTTTTGTAAGTATTTCATGAGTAATTTGTTCCAATTCAACACAGTTACAAAAAGTAGATTCATAATAACCATTACTAATCCAGTTGGTTAAATAATAAAATTACAGTAGTCGAAATAAATACCAACTGGAATATATAACGTATACGTTTATTTGAGATAATGAAGACATTTTTTTCGGAATCAAAAAATTAATTTTTTTATCCGTAAATATTAATTTTATTAATACTCCACACCAATTTTGAAATACGCTGTATAAGATTTTCCTTGTGCGATTTGGAATGGAAAAAATTCGAATGGAAGATTACTGAAAAAGAACTGTATCGCTCTGAATAATACTTGCATTAACAATTATTAATAAAAATATGCATCTGGTCGGGTGCCCATTTATAATATATCAAGTAGACGGCAAATATAAATGGTCTTCAATGAAAAACTTATATTTATGATACGTATCTTTTAAAACTAACAGTATACCTTTTACATAATACCTTTGAATGTACAGAATGAAAACAGTATGTCCAGTAACATTATCATGGGCTAATATTTCACATTTTCATACAAAGAATGTAATATAGCCGAATTAACATATGTTAATAAATAGCTATGATTTTTACAAACATGTGATTTGTCTATATTCTTTGATCTTTAGTCCCTTCAATAATCAATAGTATGTCCTTTATTTCGGGTTAAATGGATTGTTATTAGGAATCAATTATCAGGCACATTATTAGATTAATGAGTCAGGGTTTTTTGCATACTGCATATTGTTAAGGGATATTGGATTTTTAATGCCTTTAAAGCGATTGCAATTGCGATTAAATTAATTTCTTTAAAGTTTGAATTTGATCACCGCGGTACATACATCATCGCACGCGGTATAAAACTCAAAGTATATGAAGTAAAATGTTTATGTTGTTTTTAGATTGTACTTTCTCTGAATTATTGATAAACGGTAATTATTCTAAATGAGTGTAATGTTATGAAATTTCAACGTATTCTCCTTCAGAGTTAAACTACTTTCCGACCACGTATACCGGAAGTGCTTCATTCTAGTTGTATTCCACATCACTGGTGAAGAACCGTATTCGGAAAAGCTGTACAGTTCAAGCTAACGCCAAGAGAACGGTTCGACTCTCAAGTAGTAGGGTTCTATTTTCTTTTCATTATTTGTAAAATACGTATGTAACGTAAAACTACTGTTTATTTATATTTTTGCTTCTAGTTGTTGTTGATGATGCTGTGGGTAATCTTAATATGAAGAAAATTTCATTAATGAAGAAATAATGATTGATTCTACTAAAATGGAACTTTGCAATTAAATGAGGCAACTTTATAACTTGTACTAGCTCTCTCTATCTTTTTGAAGAGCATCCGTAAGGTTGGATGCTTCAATCGTGCAATCGTGTCGCATCCAGTCACGTCTTCCAGGTCGCGTGTCGATGTGTCGCATCTTGCGGGTGTATATGGCTCCTTTTTGGTTTTTTGAATAAAACACGATGATGAACCAGCAGGATGTGATTTCGAGGACGGAGGAAATTGCCGATCAGGTAAAATTATATGCATTATGGGAATTCGAGATTCTGCAATTCATTTTAGACCTGCCACGAAAGAAGTCTCACTGACAAAATTTCGATTAATTTCCGCAGAATTTTAGCTCATCACCGTAATGTCACTGACTAGATCACATATTTTTGCTTCTATTCCTTTACCAAAGCATAACTAATAATTGTTTTTATATTCTAGATCTATTGTAAATCGTAAACTATATAATAGACACACTGAAATCAATCATCGATTAAAAATTCTGAAGAATTAATAATTATTTCCTTTTTATACATTCTTAATTTCATTTAGATTACCTTTGATATTTAAGCTTTTTGAGTAGTTATTTAAAGTTCTTTTGAGGATATTTTCTGATACTAAATATCTTTCTATTTGTATGAGACATATTTGTAAAGTTTAAACATTTTTGAAAGATGCATTTCTTAATAATTTCAATGTTTAACCAAATTACTTTCCAAATTTGATGGTCTTGCTACTATGTGTAATTCTATGCATCTATCTATAATATTAATAATTCTTTCTTACTTATTTAGGTAATGCTAAGAAATTTGAACTTAATGATGAAGTCAACTAATATATAATTTATCTAGAAGTCTGTATCGATGAATGGCATATTTGAGGACGCTATTTTTTCAGGTCATCCGTCATGGAAAACATGTATTACCAACGCTTGCCCGACTATGTCTCATTGCTACATTTCTGGAAGATGGACTACGAATGTGGTTTCAATGGAGTGAACAAAGCGAATATATGGATATGTCATGGGGTTGTGGAAAATTTCTAGCAACCGTTTTTGTCCTTGTTAATTTGCTTGGACAAATTGGTGGATGCATAATGGTCATTGGAAGATTTAAAGTCAGCATAGCCTGTGGCATTTTGTTTTTTATTGTTGTTCTTCAGACATTTGCATACAGCATTTTATGGGATATGCAGTTTTTGTTCAGAAACTTAGCTCTCATTGGCGCTCTCCTGCTGGTTCTCGCAGAATCTAGAGTTGAAGGGCGATCCCTCTTTGCAGGCGTACCGACACTCGGTGATAATAAACCTAAAAATTTATTGCAACTAGCAGGGAGAGTTCTCCTGGCATTTATGTTTGTTACTTTGATACGTTTTGAAATATCTTTCATGCAGATCATGCAAGATATTCTTGGGAGCATTCTTATGGTCCTTGTAACAATAGGGTATAAGACGAAGCTTAGTGCTTTGCTCCTTGTTCTTCTTCTTACTGCACTGAACTTTTATCACAATGCTTGGTGGTCCATTGCGCATTACAAGCCCCTTAGGGATTTCCTCAAGTATGATT
This sequence comes from Orussus abietinus, assembly GCF_000612105.2. NCBI lineage: Eukaryota > Metazoa > Arthropoda > Insecta > Hymenoptera > Orussidae > Orussus > Orussus abietinus. The sequence continues at coordinate 13,559 of NW_019395007.1, read as the reverse complement.
TCTTCCAGGTAAGCTTACAAGTAATCTTGTATGTTTTTACTTGATTTAGATAAACTGCAAAATTAAATACACTGTTTTTTACATTTCAGACTTTATCTGTGATCGGTGGTCTTCTGATGATAGTATCATTAGGTCCTGGTGGAGTTTCAATGGATGAACACAAGAAAAAGTGGTAGATGTACAATCACCGGTCATTTGACTTTCATTGAATCATTGTAAAGACATCACAAGTGACAGTATCCCATTTCCATTTTTATAAATTTAATGAGAACTTTTAAGAGCCACGATACTGATACATGGAGTCCTAGTTAATACACCTTGTATGAATGTACCAACCTAGACAAATTTCATGAACAAGTTGAAAGGAGGAAACACTACTATCGTTACTGTTAATGCATAATATTAAAGTATATAAAAATGCAAAATTTTGAAAAAGATTATGAAAATGTCTTGGAGAACGTCTTAAGTATTTAAAACAGAAACAAGCGATCGAAGAATGGTACATAATAATTTATGTTATCAATAATGGCATTGTACATATGGTAGTACATTTATTATGAAACAAAATATATTTTTTGGTGTTTTTTAATTTGTCTCGTCTTTCAGTTTTCTTTTCAATAGAGTAGACAAATCCTGTTTTTAAATACTATAAAATGCAACCTAATTAAAAACCACATGTCTGTATATAATTTTGTGAAAAATCCTGTTTTTAAATATTATAAAATGCAGCATAATTAAAAGCCGCATGTCTATATAATTTTGTGAATGCCAGAATACAGTTTTTATACGTTTGTATCAGATAATGATGAATGAGTAAAGATTTATCAAATTGCTGTAAATAAATGTTCATTAAAATTTCATTCTAGAGATTTTTGTCACTTACCCCAATTTCAACTTGTCTAGATCTATTAATAGCATCGTGATAGGACCTATTATTACTTCTAATACAGTTGGAAGTTGAAAATCATGCCTCAAAATAGCACGTGGTTAAATTTGTCTGGTTACATAGATGCATAAGCTGAAGGGTGGTCTATATTCAAGCACTAGACTACAAGCAGTTTCAATTAGTGTGAAGTATACTTCAGATTTTTTCAAAGCTCTTACAAATATGAAAACGCCAAATGGATATAAAAAGTGTATAGTATTTAAGGGAACAACACTTATGAAGGCACAACCTTTTATGCACATTTTGAGCTCAGTTCAGCGGTGTCAGCGATGTGATAATTGCCTAAAGAGGTAAATACTAGGTCCACGATTACCACTAAGCAACCCAATATCTAAATCTAAAATTCATATAACTGCAAAAGTATGCAATGAATATAAGGATGTACAAAAGATTAATATATTACAAATATAAATGATTGATTTAACAATGGTGTCATATGCAAACATATTTTTATATTTACCATAAATATAATTGTGTATTTTAAGATAATTAACAAAAGGTTGCATAAAGTGAATTGATTTACACATTTTTTAATCGGTAATCGCAGTATTATGATCTTCAATAACGGAACATATTTTTAATCAAAGTTACTATAATTACTACAATGTACAATTTAGTTTAAGACACTTTTATTGTGCAGTAAAGGAATAATTATATACATTTAAAAGTTCTCCTCAAGCTAAACATATGCATGTCAAGTAAATTGACACACTTTCAATATAAGAATACATTTCAAACACTAGGGATTTTACACTCAACTCAGTACATTAAATTGAAGAAAATAGCTATTTTAAAAATAATTTGTTAGTTACACCCAGGTTTTTTTCACTAATGGTCTTATTTCATTTTGTTATTCCAAATTCATTCATAAAAACTAATCGTACATACGTTCCGCTTTTGCTACGGCCGTAATAAGTTTGTATTCGGATTGGTACAATTTGATGTTACGCAATAAAACAGCTGCGTAATTTATTTTATTTTTTCTGTAGACAAGAAAAAAAAATTTATTAGTTCCACGATTTATTCCTTTATTCATTTATAAGTCATTTATAATTTAAACCAAAATGGAAATATTTGACGCGTTAACCACAAGAAGGGGTGTATGAATGTGTAGATATGGTATATACGTATATACCGGTACCTAACCTCGCAGAGTTAGTAACAACAGCATTTCAAATCACTACAAGAAAATGATTGAAAATCTCAGTATTAGTATTGTCAACAATTTAAAGACTTTTATATAATGAACCACTTTCAAACGAATAAGAAAAATGACAGAAGCTATAAAAAAAGGGTCAATAATAATCTCAGCAAAACCGTTTGCTTACACATTGAGTTCCAAGCAAAGAGCTAAACATTGTGATAATTGTTTGAAAAGGTATCTTGATAAAAATTATTAAATAAATCAATATTGAACATGTCTAAGGATGGTATTTATTTTATTCTACTCTCTTTTACTGTTTCTTGGGAATTTATTGCAGTAACAAACTATTCAAATGTTCTGGCTGTCAGTTTGTATATTATTGTGGACGTGATTGTCAACGAGAATCGTGGAGTATACACAAATCAGAATGTGCAAATCTGAAGAAGATATCTCCAAAGATTATTCCTGATGCAGCTAGGCTTTTAGCACGGATCATTATTAAATTAAACAAAGGCGAAGGTGATGAACGTGGATATTTTTCAGAAAGAGACTACCGAAAGTTTAAGGATTTAATGTCTCGTGAGTGTATTATGTACCAGTAGACCGATAAACAATTTTTGTAGTACTATCGTTCTCTTAATCTTTGCATTTTAAATAGACTACACAGATCTAAAACAAGATACAAAGCGCATGGAACATTTTGTTTCATTATGTGGAGTTTTATCTGAATTTTTTGGAGAAACATCTCTACCAAATATAGCAGAATTAATGGGAATCTACGGTAGAATGTGCATTAATTCTTTTAACATATTAGACCCCGAAATGAACAGCATAGGTGTTGGAATATATCTAGCACCTTCAATATTAGATCATAGCTGTGCGCCTAATGCAGTAGCTGTTTTTGAAGGTACCACAATTTTTATAAGGGCATTGGAAGATATTCCACAATTAGATTGGTCACAGGTAAAGTAATATAAAATCAGCAATTTAGGGTAGGTGTAATATGAAACATTCTTTATTTTGGTTATAAATTAGGTATTTTTTGTTATAATTGTTATGTATAAAATAATTTCAATAGCTATAAGATGATAGAATATAAATTCTATTTATTATAAATTAAATTTAATATTCTATTTATTATTAATTATAAAATTCATTCGGTTCCGCATACTAAAATTTACATATTGTCTTCCAGAATTTTTCTTGTAGTTACATGTGACAGATATTAAGTTTAATACTTGTGAAGAAACTTAAATTGTAAAGAATAAGTCTTTTGTAACTGAAAGAATTTACATTTGTTATTCAGGTAAAAATATCATATATTGATGTTGCTAATTCCACAAAAGATAGACGTGCTGAATTACAAAGTTCATACTATTTTTGGTGTAATTGTCCAAAATGTATGGGTCCAGAACCATTGATTTATGCTGCTGTATGTCCGAATCCACTTTGTATAAATCCTTGTTCGATAGATTCATCTGTTTGTTCAAAGTGTGGTGAACAAATTTCTGATGATTTTCGAACAAAATTTCAAGAAGTTACTGACTTTACTGCTCACCATGTGCTAACTTTGAAGACAATGGCCTGTATCCTTAACACATACAAAATCATCTATTTTACTTTTTTTTTCAAATAGCGAACACAAATTTTAAATTTTAATTATTCCATATCTCCTTATGGAGCCTTGTTAATTTCATAATTTCCTAAGTGAATGAAATTAGATCTAGACATCAGTAAATTGTGTCTAAATAAACAGGAAGGTATATTTCATCCGACTAACATACAATATGTTCGTACTATGGAGGCAGCTTTGGAAGCTGCTGTTACTTTGAACAATTGGGAAATTGCTGAAGCTTATGCAACGAAATTAATTCCTGGATATTTGTAAGTGTACTATATTTTATTTTTCAATATAAACATAACATATTAAAATTTGACACAACATATACCATGTGATGATTTCAGATTGTATTATAGGGAAGTGGATCCCTTAACGGGTCTTCTTTACCTCCTATTGGGGAAAATTCAATTGCACCTTGAAAAACCAAAGAAAGCACTAATTTCATTGAGAAAGGCAGAATCGATCCTGAGCATAACACATGGCAAGAGACATATGCTGATGACAGAGAAGTTCTTGCCACTCTTTCAGCAAGCTGTTATGGAAAGTGGCAGACAAGACAAATAATTTCCATCATAATGTAGTATTAATACATACTTTGTAATAAGCAATAAATTTATTTTGTATATTTTAAATAGTAGTTTAATTTTTAAATGAGAAATAGTTAACATTCATATTATTTACATATTACAAATAATAATAAGGTAGAAATAAAATTCCTTATGCACATCTCTAAATTTATAATTATTAATGAATACAAAAATAAGAACACCTTTTCCTTATTTTTATGATTGCTAACAAGACAATAGTGGTGACACTATTTTAGAATTCAGCATTGTTAATAATAGCAAGAGTAATTGTCAATAAATACTAAATACTTTATAAAATCACAAGTCATGAATTTTATTTGAAAGCGTTTATATAATGATCATTTTCTTGAACTTGTGTGAAGTGTACAAAAATATTATTATGGGATGAACAAATTTTTAAATGTTTTACGTTATTTGAATTTTTATTTTTTGTTGCGCCGCGGCCGGTTAACTAGGTTTATCACGCTATATAGTGCTCTTGCAGCCGCTCCTGAGGAAAACCACTCTTGCCAACATCACTGATAAAATGCCATAAGATGGAACAGCTGTTTCATGACAGCTCAATAATTTTCGTGAAATTTAATTGACGTCCTGAAAAAAACTAAAATGATGTTAACATCGATTATATCACCTTTCAAGTAAGTGCAGTAATGTAATGTGTGTAAATATCAGTAAATTCTGATACTGGATCTTCAATTATGTATTTGTATATGGCATTCACATTTTGACACTACACAATCTGAATGCATCAAATAATTTATTTTTAATTAAAAATTACATTTTCATCAATTATTAACTCCTCTTAGTCTAAATTAGAAAAATATTAAGTGATGCCGAATAATGTGTATTATCTAACCAAATTGTAACGTTTGTTACATTAAATACTTCTAATAGGTACCATCACATTTATCCACATGTTAAAACTATTATATGTGAAAATAAAATGTATTGTATTTTCTTTGTATTTTTAGGAAACTTTAAAAAGTTAGTTCTTTATAACATCAGAAATAATTTAAAAAACTTGTGACCATGTTTTCTGCATTTAAACGGTTGGCTGGGAAATCGGATGGATCAGTTGGAGCTTGTTCACGGCCAGCCCACCAGTCTATGCCTACGACGTTACAAAAAAAGTTTGCAAAAGGGGTACAATATAACAGTAAGGATAACGAATGCACATATGAAGTAAAAAATAAACTTTTTTTTCTTTGCGTAGTCTTTGCTTACTCTTATTATTATTTTCAGTGAAAATCATCATAAAAGGTGATCGGAATGTAGGAAAAACCTGTTTGTTTCATCGGTTGCAAGGTCAGAAATTTGTTGAAGAATATATTCCAACAGAGGAAATCCAAGTGGCTAGTATACAGTGGAATTACAAAGCTACCGATGATGTTGTAAAAGTTGAAGTTTGGGATGTAGTAGATCGTGGAAGGCGTCGTAGGAAAATGGAAGGTTTGAAAATGGAAAACTGTCCTTCTGAGAATATGGAAGAACCAGTTTTAGATGCAGAGTTTTTGGATGTTTATAAAGGAACTAATGGTGTTATAGTAATGATGGATATTACTAAAACATGGACATTTGATTACGTGCAACGTGAACTTCCAAAAATACCAAGTCATATACCCGTTATTGTCTTAGGCAACCACTGTGATATGTCGCACCACCGAACTGTTACTGCTGATCTCGTTACATATTTCATTGATTCTCTGCCAGAAAGAGCAGCACAAGTAAGTCCGATGTACATTATTATTGTATTTTTGTATATTTATAATTAAATGTATATTTATAATTAAAAATATTTATGTAGTGAATCCATCACAGGTTAGATATGCAGAATCATCAATGAGGAATGGATTTGGACTAAAGTTGTTGCACAAATTCTTTAATCTTCCATTTCTTCAATTACAACGAGAAACATTGGCAAAACAATTAGAGACAAACAAGGAAGAGATACGACTAACTATTCAAGAGCTTGATCTTTTTCAGGATAGCGATGATGCTGATTACAATAAATTTTTAGATAATCTCGTAAACAAAAGAAGGGCTTTTGCAGATTCAGTTTCCTCTAGTGTTTTGATTCCAAATGTTACTTCGTCATTAAGTAGTAATCGTATTTCACCTTCTACCAGTGCTGCTAATCTTAATGTAGAGGTTAGGAGATCTGTATCGATACCTGGACCAATTGGTGGAGGTACTCCAATTCCTGTAAAAAATCTAGATCTAAAAGCTCCTACAAAAAAAGAGAGTATGTTACTGAAATCTGTGCAGAACACTGGCATGTCCGTAAACGTGCAAAATGCTTCCATGATATCAAATGTGCAGAATCTTCCAAAATTAGATGTCAAGTCAGGAAATTCAATATTGCAACAAAATGTAGATAAAAAAGAGCCACCAGACATTAGATCACAATCTGTTATGTCAAAATTCTTTACTAATAACCAAGAAGAGGAAACGGAGCGGTTGCCCAATTCAAGTGGAATAACTTTAAATTCACCATTAACTAGTATTGAAGATTTCGTCCCTGATGATGGCATGTTAGACAGATCTTTTCTAGATGACAACAATCAAGTGACTCCACTGAAAACACAACACGAGCAAATTGAATCAGAGAGGTATTGTAATCAAGTTTTCAATTCTCATATAGAAAATTCTTGTTCTTTTTTAAAACAATATTTCTTATTGTTTCTACCAACAGCGATACAGAGACAGCAAATCCTCTAGTTGCTGGTTACGAGGATGATTTATCATCTGTTGAAGAAGCACCAACTCCCGTTCAAATGAAGCTTGTGGAAAATCCTTTGAGCAAACAAAAATATAAGCATGATCCCTTACCAACCATCAGTATGAGTTCTCAAGACCTATGTCAATCTGCAAAACGTGATTCAATAACATCTATTGAACAAGAAATTCATAATGCCACTAAATATGAACTCAATGATTCACATGATTTGAATTCCGATGCTTTCGATAATTGGCTCAGTAGAGATTCAAAGTGGCGTCAAAGCCCTGAAGGTGGAGAGGATGTAAGCAATACGAATACCAGAAGAGACAGAATAGAATTGAGTGATAAAAGTCTAGATGTCAGTATGACAGGTTCTAACGTTCATTTGGAATTGTTAGATAGTACCAGCATTCAGCACTTGAGTTCCAATAGCAGCAGTCCCGTAATGAAGGAAAAAAAGAAGCACAAAGACAAGGTGAAACGAATAGTTTTAACTAATCTTGAAAAACTATATTTTATCTCTTTTCTTATATAACTGTTAAATAAATAAATAAAACAAATTTTCAGAGTGAAGACAAGGAGAAGAAAAAGAAAAAGAAAAATAAAGATAAAGATAAGGAGAAATCGGAAAAATTAGACAAAAAAAAGAAACGATCATTTCATCGCTCTCGAGATGAAAATCAAGAACACGACGAATTGGAGGAATTTTTAAATGGGTCTACAACACGGGTTGGGGTTAGTGCTGCTTATGAAGCTATATAGCCATATTGAAGTGTTCAATGTGGTAACGACGTATGACAGCTGAGCTTTCAATCTATTTCTATTTCTGATATTTAATTCTTAATTATACAGCTTCGTAAGACTGTCACAGTATAAAGTACTAAAAAAAACTTTGCTTTCTAAGGTATGATAATTTTCAGAATACATGGAGAGAATCTTAAAAAAAAAAATGTAATTTATATAAATTATGTTAATGACAAGTGGCAAAAAAGTTTTTACACGTAACGTTTTTGAAACTCTTACAACAAGGGCAGTTAAAATAATATTATATTTGAATGATAGATTATCTTGTTATTATTTATCTTCATGAAATGTGCATAAATAATTGGCATAAATGTATTATATTTATACACCTTAGATCTTGTATGTGTCTATCAAGGTAATTGCTATAGGCATTGAGTCATAAGATGCAAATTTTGAATGAACGAAGACATTTCATGTACAATCTTGAAACACATGTCTCAAATAGCAAATTTTATGGAGAACAAATTAATTTATCTTTATTGAGAGTAACTGTAATTTTCTTATTTTACAGTATAGTTTTGCACTTTGTTACAGTTATTTTTAATTCTTATTCTTGTAGTATGATAAAATATGTGTATAGTATAATCACAAGACTATCATTGCAGCTTCTTGTTAATAAATGTCTAAATGTAATTATATACTTACAAAAACAGTAAAGAAAAATAATTTCAATTGTTTGTAATGCGTGCATTATAGCATTTGTTTATTTGGCTGAAACTTATAAAAATAAACAAATATTTATAACAAATGAACAAATTAAATTAATCTATACCATATATTCCGTGCCTCACTTTCGACTATGGCGTAAAACATCTCCCCATTCATCTCTGATACTACTAATTGTGCAATGTATTGAATCGCATTCCCTTTCCTTATTAAATACAGGAAAAATTTGTATTTAAATATTTGAATATTTAAAGTTTTTGATTTGTACCATTATTTTAATCCGACTCTACTAGCAGAGCATCTCTGCTACTAGGTAAACAGAACTGAAGTTGGCAACACTGTGCCGTATCCAGTTTACTTCATTTCAGTGGCCATGCACCTTACGTGAACACAAGGTGTGCGTACTCGTCCGGCGTAGGTTATTATCTCTACATTTGACAAAAGTTGACTTATCTGACGTACATTTGAAAGCATTTCAGATATGTCTCTCCGTTTCAGTTCGATTTCGATCAAATTTACACCATTCGTTACTACACATAAACAAGTTTCCAAATTTAACCGACATCTGCCAAAACACATCAAACCGTCTGCATTTTTGGAAGAGGTAAGCCGCAAAATCTGTTCGAAGAAAGTATGCCGTTAAATTATTGTATTATTTAATTCTTAGAGTATTAATGTAGATACGTATCATATCACGAAGTTACATTATTCGGATATTCATGGTTACTAACGACTTTTTATGAGAGTGAGTTAACCTCAAAAATGCTTACATAATATCAAATTTACCTGGTGATCACTGTTATTCAAATAAACACTCAAGAACAAACAATTATTATTTTATTTACAATTTGTCATATAACTGTTTACATATAAATAAAAATCCTGTGTTTCATTTATTGTCCTGTATACAAATTTTAAAATTATTTTATTGAAATATAAAACTAAAGAGAGAAATAAGCTGCTGATGTATCACACACTCATTGAAAGTGCATTTTATTGAAAAAAATATTTATTTCTTATGTATGTGTATTAAATATCTAATTCTAATGTGTATTATATTATAGTTTCTCAGCTCGAAGGCTGTTACAAACAAGTTCTCAAATACTAATGAGAAATTGAGCGGGTCTACAAGAACATATATTTTACCTCATAATCTTACCTATACTTCTTTAAATGGCTATGAATGGTCTAGGGAAGATAAGACCTTACAACTAGATCAACAAAATATCAACCTGGAAAAACATGGAGACATATTAGTTAAATCTAAGATAATATTACCTAAGGATGTAAAAGAATGTTCGAATCCACAATCAATATTTGCACCAAAGCATTTTGATGCTATAGATAATGCTGAACTATCTACTGGAGTGATTCAACAATCAGATCTTTTTAAACATTATAAAGCTGAAGCTATGGAAGAAGCATATAACAGGTTATCCAGTGGAATGAAAGTTCAATATACATCTGAATTTGTCAATCATTTTGAGAAAAATATGACTTTACTGTCTGAAACTAAAGAAGATATTCAATCTTCAAACGAAAATAAATCTAGTATAAAATATAATAAGCCAACTCAAGAACAACTAGAACATGTATACAATACATTAAGAGTTGGAGTAAGTTTTAAATATTTTGAAAAATTAATGTTCCTTTACCATAATCATTGATAATTTAGAAAAACTTTATATTTTCAGTTACCACAGTTATTTACCACTCCAATGGACTATAGTATTTATAGTAAAGAACTTGTATTTGTTAATAATATTAAAGGTGTTACAACGCAGTAAGTATAAACAAAAGTTTCAACTTTTTTACATGTGTAAAAGATTATTACTGTAGCTTATCCATTCTTTAATTCTAGGGGCGTTGGACATTATGCTAAGCAAATATCTTTATTAAGAATGTTTGGTCATTTAAAATTTGCTTACGTAAAATTTGAATTACTAAAAATAACAATACATCCAGAAGATGACACAATAAAGGCTCGCTGGCGTATAAGAGGAATTACTGGCTTAAAAATATTTTTCCTATTTTGGAGGTTTAAGTTGTGGAAAATATCAGATGCTATTGAAAATCAAGAAGCGTAAGTGAATTAATGCCTTTTAAGATATTAACAGTTCTTTTTAACGCTACAATTTAACTAAATTCTTGTTCCAGATGGTACGATGGTTTTTCTACTTTTTATCTTGATGGGAATGGTAAAGTGGTAAAACATGTAGCTGATAAAATGATACCGGATCAAGAAACACGGATTCATAAGGACAAAACTGAAATTGCTGCAAAATTAGCTTTATGTTTGGGGCTAGGAAACTCAGAATCATCTTCTGGCATTTTCTCACTATCAACATATTTTAATCCAAATGCACAATTACAACAGGAGTGCTTTGGAACAACTACGTTATCCCAGCAAAAATGAAATAATTTATCTCACAATAAACCTATATGCAAAAACTGATAGATTGCATGCACATCAAACCTATAATCTATTATTGTCGAATTATCTAAAAAGATCAAATCGAAATTTTACTTTTTCAAGAATTGAAATATGAATTCAACTGCTTTATTACTCAATTTGTTTCAAATTACTTTTTCCTTCTTGATTTTTTTTTTAAGTTACCAACCTTAATAAATGCTTCTATTTAAGAATGTATCTTATTTGAAAAGTAAAAATAATTCTTGTAGTTACCCTAAAGATTATCTTTTTTTTTTTTATATTAAGTAATGTTAAATAATACAGCAGTTTTAATAAAAGATTTATCTTTTTAAGGTTTAAAGCTGGACCCTTTTTTCTACACATGAAAAGGTCCAATTTATGCATTTCATCTGTTGAAAAAACTATATGAGGTTAAGGATAGCCAACACAAGTCATTTTAAATATGTTAATGTATGAATACAATTAATATGCTTACTAACAAGGCTTGCATGTAAAAATATATACATATAAGAAGTATTGATATTAGAACTTGTACCTAGAATTCATAATACAAACACTGGATATGAAATGGGATTGAGTAACTTCATCCAAAAAGTAGCATTATGTTTAAAAAAAATAATAAAAATTCGTTGAAACAATTGCAGAAATATTCTAGTTTTTGATATATTAGTAGTAATTCCTATATAACAGTGTATACATTTTTTTACTTTCGTTTTGAATCACTAAATTTAAGGCATTATTTAATTGTATATAATTGTTAAATATTGTTGATATTAAAAGGATCATTACATACACTTGTAAAAATGTGATTTTCACTTTTACATCAGTGATAAGTCAGATATAAGTATTCTTTTTGAAAAAAGTATTTATTGACTATAAAGATATAAATCCACACTCTTCTACATTGATTCACATCTGTTATTATTTCAGTTGCATACCAATCCTGAAAAAATAAAAATAAAATGATCATTTATTAATGATTTTTATGACTATATCTTATTAAAAAAAATGAAAATGTCATACCAAGAAAATCATCCATAAGTGTTCCAATAGCAAACTAGAACATAATAATTAATATCTATAATAGTATAACTCAGTCGTTACATTGTATCATTTTTACTTACAATTCCTGTTGCATCTACTCTTGTCCCGACAATTTTCAATCTTATTTCATCATCAGCTTGAATAACAACATCCTGAAAATGATAAATTCTATAGGTTGTCAAAATATACCAAAGTAATAAATTGCAAGACAACATGGATACCTCATCTTTCGATTTGTAGCAGGGTGGATTTACATTGGGACAAAACTGCATTTCAGCTGGAATAGACTATAGAAAACAAGTGTATTTAATATTATTTATATACTCAGCACTGAAAGAAAAATTTCAAGAGTAATAAGAAAACCGAGACATACATGATGAGATATAAAACATGACAATGGTCCAATTTCAGCAAACATTCCAACCTAGAGTGGAAATATTAATTAATATTGCATTAGTTCTTACATAAATTAAGGAAATTAAATACAATTACCTTGTTTACTTGTGTTACGACTGCATCAAGAACTTCTCCTTTGAAGGGGCGAAAAACGATAGCTTTATATTTTACAGGATAAATTACAAAACCCTGACCAGGTTGAATTATACCAGAACCAATGTTATCTATTGTTGTTACAGCTACTACAAAACCATATCTGTTAAAACAACCAAATTACAATAAAGTTCTTGACAAACAAATTCTGGAAAAGTGAATATAATATCAAAAGAAATAACAGTCCCAATCAGCTTACTTTCCAGTGCATGTGCCTTCAACTTCTGTGTACAATTTTTGTTTTACTGTATCCAATAACTGAGGCCCAAAATATCTAGGATGTAGCAAAATCTCATGTTCCAATGATATCTGTAAATATTTTTAAGAACATAAGGAGACGAATAACTTAAGTGTTTAATGATAATATAAATTTAATTACGTGATAAAACATAGTTTCTTCTAGTTAAATTTAAGGCTAGATCAGGCGCCTAGTCCGTCTGGTGACATTAAAGAGGATCAGAGAAAGTGGAAGCTGCACTGAAATATAAACAAATACATTTGAGTGAGAGACTCGTTACAGTAAACTGAAATGGTAGCCAGCGAGGTCTGCTTTTATATGTATGTATGACAATACAAATTAAGTTTGGCACTGTTTGGCACTACCTATGGACCTTTGTATTGTATCTTTTTGAATTTCGGCCTCTACTGTATGCCCAGTACCAGTGTTTTATGACCCATGGACCTGCATGGACCTAAGAATATATTCAGGGGGCCGACACTGCCATGTATTGGGGTGTAACGCTTTATGCACTACCGCCATCTTCGGTTGGAGTAAACCTTCTTCGCGAACTAAAATATTTGGCGGGCTATTCAAATTCATTTATTAAAGGAAGGGATATTTTCGGGATTTAAAAAGTACTTACAATGATCAAAACAGACGTTGCTTAGACTGACACACAAATGTAACAAAACAGTATATTAAACATAAATGAACTAACAAAAGTGTCAGTAGCGCAACGCCTGTTTTAAATCACTGTAAGAACTGAAATAATTACATTAAACATTAGTCAAAAAGTAACATATTTATTAAGATAAAAATATTAAT
>NW_019395006.1:0-22523 GCF_000612105.2 Orussus abietinus | reverse complement strand
GTTTGACGTTTCCCAGGGCTGTCATCTAGTTTGGGGTGCGGAAGTACTCGGATAAACAAAGGGGAGATAAGAAACGAGGGAGAGCATGTCTCCAGGAGCGTTTTGGAGCGCGAGACGCGTTGCTTAGTCTCTTTCTTAATATTACTTAAAATAAAATGTTAGGTAGGGACTTAACACCGACCAGCGACCGCGTGACGGGGCTGGGCGCAAGCCGCCATTGTTGTGCCGGGCGGCACTTTCCGGACCGCGTGGGCCGAAGGAGTTATCGCGGTCGCACCCTGGTGGTAGCTTCCGTACGAAAGCTGGGAAGAGATCCTCGCCCGCCTATTTTCCCGAGCCCCGTACCGAATGTACCGATTGTAATCCCGAGGCTGCGTGCGCGCAGGTCGTGGTGGGCGAGGATAGGGTGCCGACCGCGGGCCGGCGCCATATCGATTGCGCAGTTTCCGGGCGCCGGATCTCCTTATCGAGGCACCAAGGGGGCCCAAACAGTCTTCCTGGCCGGGTGTTGTGCCCGTAGGTCCCCCTATCGAGGGGGTTACCTTATCCACCGCGATTCAGTTTAATTGTGCTTTCTCACGTCCCGCCAAGCGTCCGTCCCGTTCGACGGACGTCCCTGGTTCCCCTGTTAAGATTCTTCATCGTACCGGGCGCGCGCCTTTAAATCAACCCTGGAATAAAATTCGATGTCGTTGGGATCTTTATTGCCACGATATCGGCCATTTTCTTTTACATTTTTATGTATTCCCCGCCATGAACCGCAGGGCCTGAAGGGATACCTTAGCACTCACGGGTACCGCAGCGAACCCCCCCACCTCTGCCGCGCCGCGAAGGGCGTAAGGTCCTCGCGGGGCTGAGTGGCCGGTTGGCTACGCCCGGGCGGCCGGATCCAGCAGGCGGGGTCATCGTGCTCCAGGCTACCGAGTCCCGACAGCCCGAGGTGCACGCGCGCACCTGGCGCCCTAAACAAATCGGGCCGTCGGAAAGGCCGAAGACCGAGCTCGACCCCTGGTCAGGACTTGAAACCGGACGTAGGACTATATGCCGACTAGGGGTAGGAAGTCCCGTCGCAATACATACAGATTCTGCATCAACTTCAAAAAAGTAAATGCAGCTACAAAAAAAGACGCATACCCGCTACCACACATGTCAGACATCTTAGACTGACTGAACTCAGCCAAATTCATCTCGAAAATAGATCTCTCGCAAGCGTACTTCCAAATACGTCTACACCCATTACTAAGGGGACCCCTCCGCACTCCGGCCTTTCATACACCTCTTGTGACAGGTGGGGAAATTCACCACGTCACAAATTCCTCCCCCCCTGGGGCAGCCGGAGCCTGCGGAGGCTATAGGAGCCCCCCCACCCCACAACCCAAATGACCTCCAAGTCGCGGAACGGGAAACAAAAAGGCACAGGACAGCATCGTTCACTCGGGATTTATTTCCTCGGAGATACAAAGGAAAGGCCTCTCTTTTGGCCAAATCAGTCTTTATCGGAATCCCGGTCGGGAAAATTACATAGGGGCTTCCAGCCCTATGGGAGCTCAGGACTGAGTCACGGTACGGGACGACGGGTCGCAGCATACGCTGCCCGCAAAACTCAAAAACGAAAATAACTTTCTTCCAATCGGAAATCCAAACTCCAAAAAACGAAAATAAACTCTCCCATTCGGATAACAAAACTAGGCATCAAAACAAAACCCGACCGTCTGAATCTTTCCCTTGGGATCAACATAAAACTCGTTCTGAGCTCCCTCTTCCCTCGGGATGAAAAGTAAGTAATAAAAAAAAACCGAAAACAGAAATTAAGTGCCCCTGCCAAAATAACAAACTAAAAGAACTATTCGGGATCGGGAGTGGGACTTAACCGGTGTCGGGACCAAAGTATTCTCCATCCGGCTCTTTCGGGTCACGGTGCCCCGGGAGGTAACACCTCTCCCGGTCGTTACTGGCGGCACGAGCCCCGCTGATGGCGGGAGCCACGGCTACGGTTAGTGCACTGCCGGCAATCCCCCAGAGTGCGTCCCTGGGCCCCGCACCCGTAGCAAAAGGTTTGCCGAGGCCACGGGCATTCTGAGTAGGGGTGGCCCAGCCGCTGGCAATTCCAGCACTCGTCCCCGCCGAGCCGTTCGAAGTAGGGCTGGTGGGCTGAGGACGAGCGCTCCTCAGGGTCCTCCTCCTGTTCCTCCTCGGGAGATGCGCTGGCGGGATCCGGTCGCTGCTTCCATGTGTCTCCTCCGGAGACCAACAGGCCCCGGGAACGATACGGCGCTAGATCAAAAGTGACCCGCTTCGGGATGTCCACGACCCCCCTGTGCGGCAGCAGCCCCTCGCCCCGGCGTAAGTTCGGGGCGGATTGCGCCCCGGCCCCTCCCGATCGGAGGGAAGGATTCCGGCCCAAGAGGGTCCACCTGGCGCCAAATCCCTCGGCCTCTTCCCCGTGGGACCCCATTGTCGGTGCTACGTCGCAAAAATTTGCAACGGGAATTCCTATCCCTGGTCAGCAAACAGTCATACGCCCGGTGTCTATTAGCGAAAAGGGTGTCAAGCCCGATCATCGGCTCTTCCGGGAGCCCGATTTATTTAGGGCGCCAGGTGCGCGCGCGCACCTCGAGGTCTCAGTGCCCGGTAGCGCGAGCAAGCCGACTCGGTCCGGTCGACGGGACCCACCCGGGCGTATCCGACCGGCCACTCAGCCCCGCGAGGACCTTATGCCCTTCGCGGCACGATAGAGTTGAGGGGTTCGTTACGAAGAAAGCACGTGTGAGGAGGAGTCAGTCTCAGAATTCGCGGGAATGGTAAGGTCAATGAAAGAATAAAATCAAAGTTGCGACACACAAGCCCTTCGGGAGATTTATTCCGTGCACGGGACCCTACCACGTAAACGCGTCACAATATTAGAACGTCTCTACGCACAGAATCGAAAAAGGGAAAAACTAAGGCAAGGGACCAGAAACTGAACGAGACCAATCCAGCAAGATAAGGTACGCGATCGAGAAAATCGAACTCCCCAGGTGGAAGTTCGAAAAGGGCACAACGCCCTAGCGGTAGGACCTTCTACGTGCCCCGTCGGACCTCGGTAAGAGCCCGGTGCCTTCGGTAATTGCGCAACAGGATTCGGCACCGGCTCGCGGTATGATCCGTCACCTCCCACCCACTCCGACCTGCTTCCCAGCAGCCACGGTAATCACGAGACATTATTAATTACAAAACAACGATACGGGGCGCGATACATTCGAGCGGGTGGGAGTCTCCACCGCCGAAATTTCACAATACGAACTCGAACGCTTTCCGCGGCCCGCCACGCTCGCAAGAGGCGGGAATCGGTAACCGGAATATCCTAGACAAAAGGTCGGCCCGCGATGCTATCCGGGAGTCGCAGAAACGGACGGGATAGAGAATTACCTTTTTTTTTTTTATGATCTAACCTTGGTTGTCTCCCTCTTCTGGATGACATGCATACTCTCGTCGACTGGCCGGATCAATTCCGCCGCCGCGGCAGCGTCGCTCATGAGGAAACCGCCAACTGGCTTAGCGCCCACGCGGTGTTTCTTCCCTTCAACGTGCAACTCTATCTTTTGCCCAGTCCCTGCTTTCCCTTCCATTCATAAACCCGTGGCCACCCACTCCTCCACGCTGAGCCGGGAACTCGGCAGGCACCATTCCTCCACGCTGAGCCGGGAACTCGGCAGGCACCATTCCTCCCGCAGGAACTTTCCCGTCTCCGCGTATAACGCGGCCAGGTAACCACACTCCCCGAGAGGCTCTCCCAGTGTAATGCGATTGCATAACCAGGTCTTGATCTCCGGCCACAGCTCCTCTACAGGCTTCAAGGGCGTGTAGCCCCAGCTGGTTTCCCAGTAGCACATCTCGCGCCACCATGGGGTGATCTGTGTGGCCCTCATCTTTATGAACCCGGTTTGCGCCCTCAGTAGACGTTGCAGCGCGTGCCGACATATGTTGGGCCACAATCGCCGCAGATACCAATACCGTGCCAGAATAGCACCGGCCCTGCGCTCAAACGATATCCGCACCAGGATGTGGAGCGCGTCTTCGAACACCCCCGCGGGCAAAGAGCACCCGCGACATGTATGTTTGGGGATAAACATCTTTGCATGCTGATGCATGAATTCGTCATATTCCATTTCCCACCCGGGCTGACCACATCCGCAGTTCCGTTTCTCCCCTCAAGTCTTGGCCGGTTTCCTCTCCTCCTCCCTCATCTTACTCGCGAACAGAGGAGGGCTCCACACCCATTCTGGGAAGATGGGCTCCGCCTGGCCCCAATCTATTCTGCCGCCCGCCTCGCGGCCGCCGCCAGAAAAACAGGCTGGTCTTCCCTTCGCCCATGCTCTTCTAGTATATCCGATGCCCCGTGGGCCACCCGGATCTGCCGCTCCCGTGCGGCCCCCTTTCCCGTCTCCTCCTGAGCTTCTGTCTGCTCCCCCGCCCTGTGGACTGGAGCGATCCGCCTTGACCCGTCGGGGTCCTCGTGATTGTAGCCCACCCGCTCCGGCGCCAAACGCCCAGCACGGGCATCATCCAGCTCTCTCTCCAGGCGGGTGATCTTCTCCCGCGTCTCCGCTTGCTGGCCGACCGCACTGGGCGCTGGGCGGCCAGCCTTCAAGTTTTTCGACAAGTATTTATTGAGGGAGTCCTCCGATGCCGCGATTTTCCTCATCACGTAATCCTGTTCTAATCCGGTAACTGCCTGGTCGAGTCCTCCTCTATAGAATAGTGTCCCTGTCCCAAAGGTATTCCCACACGCGGTAGACCCCGTCCCCCGCGGTAGAACCAGGGTTTTCAACTCTTCTTCGACATAGTCCTTCACTCTGACGGGTACTCCCCAGCCCCATTTATCCAACAACGGCGCCGCCGTTCCGGAGGACGACCACCCTAGGTCGCGCGCCATTACTCCGCCATAGCTGGAGTCTACGACAAAGCTGATGCCCGAGAGCTCCTAAAATTAAATAAAAAATGTTATTATGGAACACCCTGAACATTAAAAACTGGAACGAGTGTATCGCACTTTCCGGAGTCGAAACACCTAGGACCTAAAATCGGAGTCCACCTAATTCTCCCCCGAGCCGCAATACTATCTGTACGGCATACGATGACGTGAGAAAATGGGGAATCATTTTTTTTCGCTAAGGGCAAGGATGCGGCGTTCTTCCTCCTTCGATTAGAACAGCGGCGTGGGATAACCAAAGTGTCGGATGCGGACGTTTGGGCTGCGTAATGATTCAAAGATCGTCACGTGAATGGATTATATAGCAGTCCTGTGAAGACCTCCCGAGTTTGGCTAGTGAAATTCGGAGATCCCGATTTCCCCGTTTAGCTTGCTCCGGTCCCAATTGGACAGAGGTTTAGGAAGTTAGAATAGCCAGGAGAGAAACCGGAGTCAACCGGAATCTAGGAATATTTATGAAATAAAAATTATAGAGAAAAATACTAAAATTAAATCCCAACCCCAGCGATCTGTGCCATTGAGGTAGCCGTCGCATCCCTAAGTCTAAATCCTTTTGAACCCTATCCTGGGACTGTGCTATGGCAGCATCTCCCAAAAACACGATCATTAGATCGTGAAAAGAAAAAAAAAAGAAAGAAAAGGAGCCATACCTTCGATTGTCAGAAGTCAATCGAAACAGGTTCAAACAAAAAGAATACAAAGAAAGTGTAGAGCCGTACCTTCGACCTTGTCAATGCGACAGCTCTGAAGCAGGAACTAACACTATTTTCAAATGTGAAACACAGCTCGGACTCAATCATTGAGATTGCCTTCGATCTGCCGAACTTTCACAGGGTTTCTTCTCTTCCTACGACTCTTCGTTGCTCTATTTTCCCGGGATTCCTATAGTGCCCGGGAGGCTCGCGCTCCTGCGAGAGAGAGAGCGCGGGCCGTGGGTCGCCCCGTAACGGCCGCGGCGCGCGCTAGTTGGCCGGCGTCGCGCTTGCGGGAACCGGGTGCCGGGCTGCGGGGCCCGGCCGTCGTGCTGTGCTAGTCGTGTGGCTCGGCCTCGAGCGCCCTGGTCCGATGTACGTNCCCCCCCCCCCTCCTCGGGGGGAAAAAGAAACGAACAACGGCGGATACTTACGAGTCTGTTTTCCACGGGCTCATGTATGTAACATTCATCGCCTAGTCGAGGCGGATTGTTGCAATATTGCCGTGGCGTCGGATCCGCCATTTCCGCACGCCAACGGGATGATGGCTTCTCCTCCGTCCGGCAGCTGGACGTTCGCTAGTGGGCGGGTTGCCGGAGTGCTGTTAGCGTTGGTAGCGTAACCCGTTGTTGTAGCTGGCCTCGGACCGCGCCTGGCTTTCCGCCGTGGAGCCTGGGGTTCGGCTAATAGGATCGCCGTTGGTTCCTGGATTTCTAGTCGACTTTCCGTGTGCCTGGGTAGAGCCGGTAGGGGAATGGCTTATATCTCCGCGGCGTTCCTAGCTGTGCGGTGGGTGGTTTTGCTGCCGGGGTGGTGACATGTGGACGCGTGAGTTTTCTTCAGTATTGCTCCTCGGCCATGGTTGCTTTGTAACTGAGCTCACGTACGACGTGGGGTTTCTGCCCCGAGTTCGTCTGTTTTTCTCTATCTTTTTGTTTCGTGGAATTTGTTGAGCTCCGAAATGTGTATATTTCGTGTGATCTTTCCATTGGTGCTTTTAAGGTTGAATATTACGGGAGATACGACTTTGTGAATTGTGTACGGTCCGTCGTGTTTTTGGGTTAGCTTTGCGTTGATGTCGTTAACCTTGCTGGAGAGTGTGTGTGATTTCTTGAGGACTTGGTCACCAGGGTAGGGGTGCCACTTCCGTCGGCGTAGGTTGTATGATCTTTCTTGTCGTTGGAATGCTTGGGCGTTCTTAACGCGTACTAACCCGTATGCTTCCTGCATTCTCTTGATCCTCTCTTCTTCGGTTAACCTGGTTCTTCTGCCTTTTTACGTGTTGTTTGGGTTTGTTAATTCCATGTCGTAGTTGAGGTAGGCTGGTGAGTATCCGGTAGTGTCGTGTACGGATGTATTGTATGCGAATGTCAATTCGCTGAGCTAATCGTCCCATCGTTTTTGATTCTTGCCGACGTATTGGAATATCATTGTTTTCAGCACCCTGTTTATTCGCTCGACCGGGTTGCACTGGGGTGTGTATGGTGGTGTTTTCCGGTGGTCGATTTCATATATTTCTAACATCCGTAAATTCTTTGCTTATAAACTGTTTTCCATTGTCGGAGGTCATGGTCCAGGGGCAGCCATAGCGTAAGATGACGGAGTTCTTAATTTGACGTGTTACTATTTTTGCCGTGGCTTTGCGTAGTGGTGTAGCTTCTAGCCATTTGGAAAATATGTCCTGCATGGTTAGTATGCAGATATTGTTGTTGCTTGATCTCGGTAGCGGGCCCACCAGGTCTACGCTTACGGTGTGCCATGGGTCGTTCGTTGTGTCTGCTAACATTTGGCCTGGTTTCCTTTGCTGGGAAGCTTTGTACTGTTGGCACAGTTTGCATTCTCTGACGTATGATGCAGCGTCTTGCAGAATTACGGACCAATAGTATAGTTGCGATATGCGGGTTAGGGTCTTGGCGATCCCCAGGTGTCCGGCCGTTGGGTCGTCGTGTGCCTCGTGTAAGATTCTTTGCCGTTCTTCCGTGGGCACGCATCGTTTCTAATTTTCGTTTATGCTGGCGTCGTTATTATCGAGTCTGTGCAGTATATGTCGGTAGACTCGGTCGTTTCTTATTTCGTAGTCTGGATGTCTGGTCGGGTCTTCATTTACTCTGCGCCATTTGTTGTTATACCATGTGCAATTCGTGAGTATTGAAGTCACTTCGGTGTTTTGTCTGGATAGCGCATCTGCTACTGGGTTTTCGGCCCCTTTTCGGTACTTTATCGTAAACTCATACTGTTGGAGTTCTAGGGCCCATCGGGCTAGTCTTCCGGATGGGTTATCGATTTTGTTGAGCCATACTAGTGCTTGGTGGTCTGTTATTAGCGTGAAGTGATACCCTTCGAGGTAGCCTCTTAACTTGCGTATTCCACATACTGCTTTTTCGCTGACTGAGTAGTTTCGCTTCGCTTTATTTAAGGCTCTGCTGGCGTAAGCTATCACTTGTTTTTGTCCTTCGCGTTCTTGCGTCAGTACGACACCTATTCCTTCATTGCTTGCATCGGTCTGGAGGACGAAGGGTTTGTCGAAATCGGGGCAAGCGATTACTGGTGTGTGTGTTAGTAGTTCCTTCCATTTTTCGAAATGGATTTTTGCTGTTGGGGGCTCCATGACCAACGGACCTATTTGCTGTTGGGGGCTCCATGACCAACGGACTCGTTTCTTTAGTAGTCCTGCCATTGGGGCCGTGAAGTCGGATACGTTCGGGAGAAATCTTTGGAACCATGATGACATTCCTAGGATGCGTCTGAGCTGCCTACAGTTATTCGGTTGTGCCATGTCGGTGATGGCTCTTATCTTTTCTGGGTAGGTCCGGTGTTCTTTTTCATCGGCGAGATGGCTTAGGTACTTTAGTTGTCTCATGCAGAACTTACATTTGTCTAAGTTCATTTTTAGGGCCTGCACATGCAGGGTGGCTACAATTAACGCGGAGGTCCACGCGATCTTAACCCTTTACACTCGAGAGGCGCCACTACGGCGCCGCTGGTAACTGGAATGGCAAAATCCTCGAGTGTAAAGGGTTAATTTATGTTTCCCACGCTAGAAAACGTTGTGTTCTATAATCGGGTCTTTTGGCCGCGGGGACTAAGTCAGGATGGCCGTCGGTTATCTAAACCTAAGAATACATATCGGAAATTCTACGATATTATGGTGTTCCTCTTAAAAAACCCTGGGCCTCCCGGACTTAGAAGGATATGAAAGAGTCAGCCTATATATATCTGAGAAGTCAAATTGTTGGGGAAAATATTCTCCGAATTGGGTGTACTGATTCGTTTCAAATTTTACCAGGTGAATATGGAGGCCCTAAAGTAGATCCTGAAACTAATGAAATTTCATTTTTTATCAAAAATTGATTTACTTATCATGGATTAGAACCAACATGGCGTGGTCCGTGCACGTTTTCGATGTATTACGCTTCTTGGAGACTTCTTGGAATCGAAAATGAGTTTCAGGACCCAGCTCAAACAATTTAGAATACCGTAGAAATGGAATATTACAGAGTCAGATAGGAAAATGTGGTAAATACTTTCACCAACAATTGCAAGGGAATGCTGGCGTGTCCTGCGGCTAACACGTATTTTAGAGTAAAAATTTAGGTGCAGCTAAACGTCATAGGTGGTGACGTTGATTTGTCAAAATATAGATAGTCATGAATTCATGGGATTTTGGCAGTTTTACACGGATCTTCTTGTCATTACTTTACCGAAATGACATATAGAACCCTTCAGTTCGTATAATTCGTAGTATCAACGTAGACTGTAAAAGACTTCAACATAAATATAAATGTCGGTAATGGGACGCGCCAGCTTATGTTGCAACTTGAGTATTCAAAACGACATCACCCGCAGAAATGGTATAGATGGATATTTACTTTATAGACGTCGATTAGATTTCCTAGCGCCTTTCATATCCTCTTAACCTGACATGTGAACCGATGCACGCGTAGGACACAGATGCATGTGCAGGGAGGGTTATGTAGGACGTAACAATACATTCAGGCTTCAAAATTTAGCCAATCGAAATTTGCATGTGAGTCTGTTCCTCAGTTATATATGATTCTAAAGGCACCTGCAGCGAGGAAATCCCCTCGCCCGCTCCGTTGCTTTTCGAATTATACAGGGTGTATTAGAACTCAGTCACGGTTTATACAGCGCTCTCCTTGTTAAAAAATTAGTAGAAAAGTCCTGTACCATTTTTTCCTACAGTGCATAAATTTTTTGTTATAACAAATTGATGCACAGCCAATCAATTGCGTTCCCCGACAGAAGGCATAGCGTAAAGGGCGTCGGTAGGGGGTGCGTTCGGCTGTCTACATCGTAGCAGCCGCCGCCGGCGTGCTCTCTGTTGACAAACGCGATTGATTAGCTGTGCTCCAATTAGTTATTACAGGAAATTCATATACTGTAGGAAGAAATGGTGCCGGACATTACGACTCCTTTTTCAACAAGGATATCGCTGTAGAAACCGTGACTACGAGTTCTGTTACACCCTGTATACGCCTCTCAGGCTTAAAAATGACCTGTTTGCATGATGGTCAAGTCAAACTCGAATTACCTACAAGGACATATCCCCAACTTTGCTTGCCACTTGGCTGCTAAGTCACGTTAACTACGATACAAATAGAACGGTTCAAGTTCATCGTAACTCAACGTATAATTCCTAAAAACTCATGTGAGTCCGCATGGCATGCAACCCTTCAGTCACGCTTTGAGGATCAAGAAAACTATTACCCCCATCAAAAAGATTGATCTAGCCGGATAGATTATTTTCTTTTTCCCATAATCACAAGTTGGTTACACATGTGTACGAATTAATTCTCCTATAACCACCAAACCGCTCATGGGTATTTGCTAAATTCCCCATCTTCGTTTGTCACTCAATCGCGACGTAACTGTTCATTAGAATATTTTTAAATAAATGAAGAAATATAGATCGGCCTTTATTACAGGAGGTGGGATATCCATTACAATGAGTGATGTCGACGAGGCAGCCAACAACCAATGTAATTCCAATGACAGAAGGAATGTGCCCCAAGAAAATGAAGGGAAATTTCAATCAAAGAAGTTTATGAAATTTAAAAAAAAGTATCCTGAGCTTTTCAGAAACGACGTATCCATTCACCCAAGCTACACTGAACTAAAGAATCTGCCCTAGTAAGCATAAATTGTTAAACCTTTCGCCGCATCCGGCGCACGCGGTCAGGCGCCATTACGGAATGGCCGGGAGGTACGCGCCGAGGAGGTTCACATAAAATCGCTAAAAATTCGGGCTGAAGCGGAAAAGGACTCAAAAGGGCATCCCAGGTGGGTTTGCTCACCCTACAATCTCCGTGGGCGGAACGGCAGGAATCTCCTCTCGGCGGTAGCGGGAGCGAGACGGCAGCGGCAACTCGGTTCTTGAGGGCGCCTGTACCGGCGACACTCGGAGCATCCAGGACCATGAGGATCCAAGCGCCGGCAGGATCGCCCGAATTACGGAAACCCCCTCCTAGATTCTTCCGGCGTATGCGAGACCGTTCGGCGATAGATGATTAACTAGGCCTACGCAAGATGTCAGGGCCCGTCACGTGGCGCGCTAAGTACAGTCCGGCTCCCGAAGACCGCCAAATTCGCGATAGACAAACGCCCCACCTTGAAAATTCTCCTCGATGCGGCCTTACTTAATATTACTTATAATTAGTGTTACATAATCTAAACGCTACTTACAATTAGTGATTGTTCCTGGACACCCCGAGCGTCGCCATCTGATACTGAAGGTAATTTAATAATGGTTTCGGTACTTACCGCTCCCGCTCCGCACCGACTTGTGACGGCCACGTTACAAATTCCTCCCTCCCAGGGGAAGCCGGAGTACTCGGAGGCTAAGGGGTTACCTCCCCGCAAACCTAAATACGGGAATATTAAGAGTGCGTTTCCGCTTTTACAAAAACAAATAACAAATTCTATGCGGGAACTCGTTGTGAACGTAGGGGTTAGGGTACTCCAACAAAGAAACGACCTCTTGCGGAACTGAACATAACTTGATTTTAATCCGAAAGAAACGGCCTTCTATGGCGATTACGGGCAGCCGCATGCCGCCACGTCCGGAAACTAAATAGTTCCCCTTCCCACCCCGGAAAAGGGCCCGGTCGGGGTGAAAGGTCGCCAACAAAAAAAAAATCGTCCGCGGCGGTAGCCACGGCCCTCGTGGGGGGTGAAGAGGCCGGTCATTGAGGTTACGGTTTACTCCTCCCCTCCACCCCGCCCCGCTGCTGGCTGGCTCCGGGACCGCTGTTGGGGTGCCCGACGTTCTCACCGGATCACCTCTCGCAACTCGGCCCAATAGTTGTCGGCGCAGGTGGGGCAGCTCCCCCTCGTCCGTCCACGGGCCCCGCAGCCATAACAAAAGTGGTTGCGTCCCTCCGGGCACAAGGAGTATCGGTGATCCCCGCGGCCACAATTCCAACAGGCCGTTCGATTCCGAGGGGCCTGTTTCCTCCAGCGGCGTCCCAGCGGCGGCCTTCACCCTCGGCGGAGTCGGGCCCGTTGAGCTTCGAAATGGGCTAAATCAGCCCGGACGCGCAGGGCGAAGAGGCGGCGGGCTTCTTCCTTGGTTGTCCCCGGTGTGAGCATCGCGGAGAATGGCCGGTATAGGACGCGGGACTCCTCGGTCTACCTCCCCTCGGTCGCCCCCCCGCCTTGGGCCCTCAGTTGGTCCCGGTACTGCCAGGGCCGGCCCGGAATCTGGGGTCCCCTGGCGCGTCGCCATCGGTAGTTGGTACAGCTTCTTAATGGCTCTCCTAAGGGAGATAAGGGTGATTTCACGGTTCCCGTACGCGTACCTCCTCCCGCCAATTCTTACACCTCATAGACAACGGGAGAAACGACGCGGGTCACCCGAAATGGGCCCACGAACTTCGGCGCAAGATTAGCGACTATGTAGTACGCCGCTGACGATAGTATACGCTGTCGGCGCCACACCAGGTCTCCCACGGTAAATATTATGGAGAGTCGGGTGGCCTGTCGACCAAATCCGGATTTAGCGAGTGTTTCCATCGTTAGGGACTTTGCTATCGCACCGTTTCGCACGAATTGGCGATTTTAATTTCTCAGAAAATTATTCACTTTTCCGGATCACTTTAATTAAATTAGGTGCAGTCCTAATTCAATTATCGCGTTTTCTGTTTTTTTGATTCTGGCTACCGGGAAAGGAAGGATGGAAATTTGATTCTCAGTGAGAACGGCTTATCCCATTATCGGTGCGGTTAGTTTCATCACTGAATCGGCAGGATTTGGAATAATAGAACTTCAGGTTTTGTGATAAATTTGGACTGTTAAGAATTTCGGGCAGTTAGTACCTACCCCGTGCACTAAGTTTGCCGACCTTTCGTTTTACTTGATCCGCGTGCAGAAATCTATTCCGAACGCAGCGCTAGCTAATCCTACAAGAGTGAATTTGAGGTTCCGTTTTGAACCTTGTTCTGAGAATTCTACCCGTACTGTGGGAGTGGCTGATCAGCCTAAATGAAATCAATTTTTACTAACTGAATTTTAGTACCGGGTCGCAGACTACTTAGTTCCGCGAATCTATTTTTCTTCCCGGAGCTTGGTTCTACGGGGATTAGCACGACTTATTCTAAATTAGCCAGTCGCGGACATTGACTGGTAATTAGGTTTGGTTTGTGGAAAAAGGTGTTCACGAGATGGTGCAATATCAAGACCGATGGGATGATGTAGGAGGTTAAATTGAAGGAATACGAGGGGTGAAGGATGCAGGAGTGGCGATTGTGCCAGACCTGTTGGTGTGTAAGCGTCCTGAAAAAGAATACTCTTACTTGTGGCATTAATTCCTCCATTGCGAAAGAACGAATACGGTTTTCGTACCGATTCTTAGTCGTGCGATCGAGTCGAAAGTTCCGATTCAAGAGAGCGTTCGTCCGCCGGGCCTCGCGCTCGCGTTACGCGGTCCCCTCTCCCAGGGCCTCCCCACTTGCTCGCAAATATTACCGGGCATGCTCGAATAGCACCGAATTACTAGTCCTAATGTACAGTGGCGCATGTTATCCACCTGTCCCGTTACAATATATATAATTATTTTTTCTCGGGTACGTATGATTAATTGGCATTTAATCCTTTGCCAACGCGTGTCTCCAAAGTGTAACCCAACAGTTTTTACAAAGCAGAAGTCCTATCCGCAAAGGATTAATGTTCCATAAAACATTAAATGATTATTTTACTTATTACGTACTGCTAGGCGGGTTACTTTTTTTAGTACTTGAAATGTATATATTAAGGATAATCTCAACGATAGTGCATATACATTATAGATGCATGACTACATTAATTCGATTAAGGGCGCTCACCACTCCAGCGATTTTGCAGGGCCTCACGGGGACAACGATTCCGAACGTATTTCTAAACCGATCGAGCTTAACGAGTGCTCATATCGAAGATGAAATGTTGACCTGTGTTTATATGGGAGCGATTTTCGATAAGTGGTCATTTTCATATAAAAAAGTGCAACGACATAATTTCAATGCCCTTTTACCTAGAAAGGAGGTGCTTGATCGAAAATCGCTCCCATATAAACACACGTCAACATTTTATCTTTAAAGCGAGCACTCGTTGAGCTCAATCGGTTGAGAAATACGCTCAAACTCGTTGTCCCCGTGGAGCACCTTTTTCAGGATTTTCAAGTTTCTCGCTAAGGAATTTGGGCATTCCTTAGCAACCGTTGCCGACTCTAGGCGGAGCGTCCAATTTGCGTGTGCGTGCGGCCGAGTGTCACACACGTTTCGGCGCCTAGTCCAGAGGCGTCTAGCCGTTGTGTGAGTTGTATACGTGCAAAATACGCACACATTTTTCGCCCGTTGCTAAACACTGCCCATTATGCGTCGCGTCTCCCTCATCCGAGCGAGAAAGTACGTTTTGGTTACCTCCCACCGAATTCGATGCTAATGCCATCTAGCGGTGGAAGTCATCGTCCCGCCCCCACTTTGGTGGTGAACGCCGTTAAGCATTTGAGATAGTCTGTGTCTCCTCTATTTTTCAAGATACAGACCGCCAAGATAAACAATACTTGATAAACAATCACTTAACGTTCTAAGGAATTCTTTGTGGATGGGACTTTTTCATAGTAAAGACTTTTGAGTGACTCTCTGCAGACACGTGTCCGCAACGGATTAAATGAAAATTAATGATACGTAATTATAAATCGGAACATGAAGTAGTAGCATTTTCAAACTCGCACATAAATAAATTAAAATTGTGTCAACCCTGACTGCTAAAATATGTAGATATGTAATCATGATTTGTGTACTTGGCTTTGTGATATGATTATGTGCTTTTCACATGGTAACTTTATATGTAATTCACATTTTTTGTATAAGAGGTTCACAGCATTCCTGTACTCGGTGAAGTATTTAATATTTTATCTACAGAATTTCGAACTAATCCAAAACCAATCTATTATAAAAACCCAATCGCTGAATATTTTGATTTAGTAAATATTGCAGGTCGGTAAGAATCATTTATAATTAGTATTATTTGTTTGTTCAAGCTATGTTGTGTGTCGGCGTCGAGTGTCCAAGAAGAACAAAGATATCAGCCGTCATATTAATAGAGAAGTAAGCCATTTTGCTTTGATGCAAGCTTTTGCCCTTGGTAGTGTAAGAGTGGATCGCATCTTCAGCATTGGATTTACGCAACAAGACTCCATGGTAAAGGATTTCGCTACGGCAAATGAGAGACGTCGCATCAATACCCTTGTAGGGAATAATTTAATTACATTTCATGTCTAACTGGTTGTTCAGACACCACCTTTTTAAATTCGTTAAAGTTTTTATAAAATCGATACATTTTGGGTATGTTCTGTTTGCCAGCGGCATGTAATAAAACATTAATTTATTCTATCAAATATGAATTTGGTAAAATGGCTGATGATGAAAATAGAAATTTCAAGCTTAAACATACTACTAGAAGTGTAATTAATTGTAAAACACCATGCACAGGTTCCCTTGCCATGTACAGATGAATTTACAGACTTGAAATTATACAAAAAATCAACGTACCGAAACATGCAAGTACTTCGTGAAACTAATATGACTACTTAAAAGATATAAACATTATACTACAACAGCATTTTCATCATCAGTAACATAAGATGAAAAACAAATACTCGTGAAATGTACCCAGACTGACTATATGTTTCAATGATTCGGTAAAGAATGTAATCCTAAAATGATATCTCCAAGACAAGAAAACATTCATCAAATACATTATTTCATAGAGGTACGTTAATAAAAAATGTACAAATACAATAATAATAAGTGACCATGGAGAAGTATTGAAATCGGCACACCGAGAAAATGTGTAGTTACCATTACTAGAAAACTATTATTTTTTCCAGTGAGATTGTAACGAGCCGTGTGCCTCGGATCATGGCGCCCGAGGCTGAGCCACACGACTCGTACAGCACTACGGCCGGGCCCCGCAGCCGGGTGCCCGGTTCCCGCAAGCGCGACGCCGGCCGACTAGTACGCGCCGCGGCCGCTACGCGGCGACCCACGGTCTGCGCTCTCTCGTAGGCGCGCGAGCTTCCCGGACACTATAACAGGCCCGGGAAAATAGAGCAAGACAGAGTCGTATGAAGGGAAGAAACCCACCTGCACATAGGCTCTCAAAATCGATTTGTAGGACAAGACCTCGAATCACTATAGGCGCGAATTCACATTTCCGAAAATAATTCCGTACAGAGGCGACACGAACCGGGCATTTACCGTCGTGTCGCATTTCCGATCCGGTAGTTCGTACGGTAGGGCTAGAATCATTACCACAACTAATTCTAAACCTAAACCTTCTAAACCTCTAAACCTCGTTTTCATTTATAATTTTTACGATCGCGTTTGGGATTAACAAAGTACTTTCGTCATCTAAATTTCGAGCATTGACGATTCCTTCACGAAGATTATGCGGATTGCAAACCGTTAACTTAGCGATCATTTCTGACCTCGGTCTGATCGTCACAATTGAGTCGGACTTTTGAGCCGTATTATAATTTAGAGGAATAGAGAATGGAATCGAATCAATATTGATACAATTATTTTTGTAGGATATTTCTACTTTCTTTGCGTTGAAAAAATCTCCGCCTAAGAGATCATCGAAAGGTATATTTGATTCAGCATTGTCATCAAGTAAGTGACACCTAACGAAGAATTTGTTACGATGGATTTCTACTTCGAGTTCAATTTCTCCTGAAGTATGAATTGGAGCATCCTTTTTTATATCCGTTAAAATCATTACCTTATCATCTATTATATTTTAACTCGTGAGACTGTCTTTTTATTAAGGATACAGAGGCTCCAGTATCGATAAGAAATTTGAGTACTGTATCTGGTGAGCTTGAAAACGGACATTCGACTAATACATATTTTAAGTCGGTGTCATTGAAATTAACATGTCCGAAGTGTGAATTTGAGAAATCTTTGACTACCGATCCTCTCTAGTTTTCTATCGTCAATAGGTGCATTCCGGGAGAAGCCTTTAGCCGGATGAAAATTTTGTTCACGGGGATTTAGGTAATGAGCGTCCGATCGTGTAATTTGCTCGACAGGATTGAATCGAGATGTTGAGAGGGACTCATGGGATAATTGTATTCGTGATTCGTGGAAATTAACTGGATGATTATTTTGAGATGTTACGAGGCGGCCGAGCGGATGCGAGGCCGGGGTAATTTGGATGGAGATTACCCAAATCTTGCGCGTAACTATTATTTTAAAGTTTGTGAGGAGATTGATCCGAGCGGCTAGATCAATTCCTCTGGTGGGATCTAGGGGAATGAGGATAAAAAGGGGGTGCGAACGAATGGCTATGTGGCTATCAGGTTTGTATTTATTCGTACGCGAGGTCTGAACTACAGTCAGCTGGAAGGACACCCGAGGTGCCTTGACCTAATTTTTGTAGATTAATGTACTTCCGCGTCGCGGCGGTTCGGGTGTCGCGATAGCGCGCTTTAGCGGCGGCAGGTTACTGGACGCCGGTGTGCTGACGCGGGAATTCTTACTATTTCAGTGGCGGTCTGCGCGTGATTCTATTTCGCGATGCTGAGATTCGAGCTCAGCTGGTTAATGGAAGTCGATGGATTCTTAATCTACCCGGTTAACTGGAGCAAGTCATGGAAATCGCGATAATGGTTAGAATTCGATTTTGGTCAAAGATGAAGGGTTTAATAAATAAACGAAAATGAAAATGAGGATGAATCGAGCTTGCGAAGAATCCGCTACCTGGCTTGTTCAGCGGCCGTAATCGGTGACAGTCTCTTTTGATCGACCCGGTCGGATGACTGTGCGTGAACACCTTCGTCCCGTAGCGTGCCCTAGGGTTGGAGGTCTCCTAGAAGCCTCCCGTCCAATGGAAGTCGCAGTGCCGCCGTCTAGTCCTGACTCGGTGGCTGGATCGCTGGAGTACCGGATGGCGCTACTGCAGCTCGCAGAATAGTGGTCCTCGGCAGGGAGTCCAATGGTCTCGGTCTCTGACTCGCTAGGAATGGAGTACCGGGGACCAGGAGCTCCACTTGAAGTTTCGATGACGACTGACGTTGACTTACGTCAAATTGACTAAAGTTTCGACTAATGATTTAATGACTTGTGACTCTCGTCTTGATCGGATTGGTGGTTTTATTAGTAGGATATTCCAATTGGTGTGGGCTTCCTAGGGCCCAGGTGAGGGTGGCGTTTCTGAGTCGTGCTGATGCGTTGCGGAGTCATCAAGTTGTTTGGTCGGTCGGTGACTTTTGGAGCCGTTTGGCCGATGAACTCGTTGGATTCTTTCGCAAGAGTTTCGCGTTTCTGTACTCGGATTTCCATGGCTAGCTCCGGTGATTCAAAAATAGGGTTTTTTCCCTATGTAGGGTACGGAAGGTACCTACGTAACAGAGAATTAGGGTTCGTTCTAGTGTTTCTATTCCGTTTCACGTTTGATAAAAATGAACACACTCTTCAATGACGTGACCAGAATTCTTGCAATATGAACATTGAACATTTAATCTGTTACCTTGTCTAACGATATTTGATGCAACAAAACGCTAGTTCTGTTGTCTATTTTGGTTATGTGGGTGGAACTGATTAGGATTTCTTTGATTATTTTGATTGTAATGGGTAAAATGTATTGATCTAGGATTACGCGAGGGATTAATAGGTCTTTCCGGTTTAAAACGACAATCATTAATCGAGTGATTTGTGCGATTACAATGAGTATATTTCGATAGATTATCATATCGGACTTTAAGTGCTTTTTCTTCGGCAGTTGCAGCAGTGAATGCTTGATTAATAGTTTTGAAGTCTCTGTAATGAAGCATCTGCGATATTTGGGGTTGAATGTGGTATATAAAACGATTCAGGGTCATATCAGTTATCATTGCGATGCGTCCCGTAAGCGTACTTTCCTCTAAATCAGCAGCATGAACTGATGCTAAAATTCAGGATGACAAATCTTCTAATCTTTGAAAAAATTGGGACAGTTTCATTTTTGCCTTGCCGCACAGAATTGAGATCTTCGAGTAATTGTTCAAATGATTTTTTATCCTGATAGAGAGTAAGAAGTAAATCAGAAATTTCTTCCCAAGTGATCAGATTGCAGTGGATATTTACTTGTTCTCTGGCCTTCCCTGTGATTTTACCTTTCACGTAAAAAAGTAAAAGGGATTTTTGTGGTTGGATTTTCGAACACCGCGTCTACCTGTTTAACGAAACTACGAATTTTGAATCGGTCGCCGCCAAATGTATTGGGAATAAATCTGATAAGAAATTTAAGAAAAGCTATAAGAGTGTTCGTCGATTGCGAATTTTCAATTTGACCTTGAGACATGATTATAATATGGAACAATAAAAGATAATAAGAGACTAATGGAAGGAGAGGGAAAGATGCGAACTGTCAGTGTCACTGTAAAATATTTTGTTATAATTAGTTTCATAGATTAAATGCTATCAATAGATCGCATTTTAAAACAAATACAGAGTACTTATTTAAAGCAAACATTTGTATATATAATTATATAAAAAAATAACATTCTTATATTTAATTAAATAATCAAATTAAATTAAAGCAATACTGTTACGTCTGGGAAAATGGGTAAAAGAATACTAGGTGTAATTGTGCTCAATATATTTTAATCGTCGATAACTATCAATTCGGGGGCTTCCTCGGGAGTGGACTTTTGCTCCTCCGGCTGTTCTCTCCGCTTTTCTACGGACGGAAGATCGATAGGGATCAACCTCCAGACGGGGGTCCGGGTCTCCACAGACGTCAATCTCGCGGGCGTTGTTCGTTCCGCGGTTCGCGGGGTCGACGCCTGGAGTAACGCCTTGATCTCGGCCAGGCGCTAACTCGAAAAGGTCAGGGCCCTCCGTGATGTTTCGGGACCTCCGTCTTCCTTTTGGGTCTGGGTGCTTTTCCCGACCCTTTTATGGTGAGCCCGCCGGGAACGGGGTTTGGGCCTGTTTTCTAACTGGGCGAATACTGCCCGCAACGCCATCTTTTTTCCTGCCCGTTTGACCATATACGGGGGGGGGGGGGAGGAGTATTACCGATTTGATGTATGATTTTGCGTGGGTATGAGTTTTAGGTTTGCTCGAGAGGAAGGGGAGCCGTACCAAGGCTCCGCGCCTTCCTTCACGATTAGGGAAGGAAAAAGGTGGAATTTCGCGATTTGAGGAAAGGAAAGGGATTTGGGAGATAAAGATTTGTGGGCCCCTCAGCGAATCCTATGCGGACTCTACCGTTATTGGAATTTTAGGAAAAAAAAAAAGTAGGAGTTCGTTTTCACTAGGTTTATTGAAAAAAAAAAGGAAATGGCGGGAATTTACAAGTGTGCATGTATGCGCGCGCGCATGTGCGTGTATTTCTAAATATCTTAATTCGTCTCGGGAAGCTGGGTCTTCGAGAAGAAGTGATTCGGCAAAAGTGGACTAACTGTCCTTAGTCGAAAATCGTACGGAACTCGTGAATCGAAAAATAATTCGAAGGAAAAGCTGAGATGAAGTCGCGTGAGTGATAACTACTCGAAGAGCTAGTCGGAAATCAACGAACGCTCGCAGCTCGAACGCCGCCCTTCATACCGTTTCCACCCCCGACGCTTGAGGCCCCAAAATTCGGGTAAAGGTAAAAGTCAAATTTCTATTGGTTTGTTTGGAGGTGGTGAGATTTGGAAAAATTATTAATTGGGTGAAATGGGTAAGAGTGGCATTTGGGAGTTCCTAATTGGAAGAGGAGTTGGAAAAAATGGGACTTCGGGGGATGAGTAGGATTTGGGGAGTTTTGGTTGGAGGGTTTGGTTTGGAGTAGGGAGATTTGGGAAAAATGTTGCTAGGAGAGGGAATTGTTGTTCTTTTCCTAGGAAGACTGGATGTTTAATTTTGATCGAATTTATGGCCTTGCACGTGCAAGGGTGGTGTCGGTTATCGCGAGGGTCCCGTTTCCTATCTTAAACTTTATGGGTCTTCAAGTGCTGAGACCCCGCTGTCTTACTCACTATTTCCCGGGGTCGGCGGGTCGCGGGACCAAAACAGAGTGGCCCTTTGATGCTTGCGTTTAAGCAAATATGACATTTTTACTAGTTTTTCTTAAGTGACATGGGCCTCCCGGTCTGAGTCCGACGCGCGAGCCGATTCACGTGCAGGCTTTAAATATGTTTTCATGGATATATACGTGAATATGGATATATATATTTATTCATTTATTTATTTATTTTGCACGCGCAGGAAGCGTTACGTGGGACGTAACAATACCTTTTGATATATAATTAAATAATCAAATTAAATAAAAGCAATACCTTTGATAGATAATTAAATAATCGACTTAAACTTAAATTTAAATTAAATACAAACAATACACTTTTATTTATAATTAAATAATGTGACGCTTTTTAAATTACAATTCCAAAGAAAATGTTCCACTTTAAGAAAGAAACTAGATCGCACGACAAAAATAATCATTGGCTCGTATGACGATTCATGCATGTCGAACGAAACACACTAGCATTCCGAAACATTATATTTTCGCTATGACGATAGCTAGTTTCTTTCCCTAACAAAATTTTATTTGCAATTCTGCAAAATTCACGAATCTGTAGCCTAACTATCAATCTCTTGAAAGTTAGTTTTAGATACAGAATCGTGTGTTGGACACTTCAGCCAGCTGAATGGTTCAACTGACAGCTTTTCCTGCAATTGCAGCGCTAGATGTCGACGAAATGAAACTCTTGGAATCAATTCACGGATAATTTTTTGACATTGTATGAAACAATTCAAAAATTCATTCGTTACCATATACGTGCTACAATTGTCGGAATCCGAAGCAGGTGCTAAAATGCAAGCCCTACATAATGCACAATTGTCGATAGATTTTAATAATTCACGTGCCACATACTGAACTGTATGGGCACGTGCTGCGTTTGATTCAGCAGTCAATAAAACTGAATTAACTACATTTTAAGGAATGGGTGAATCGTCAAAAATTGTATCATTATTATTGGCCTCAACTTCACTAGTATCGTCTTGGTTATTACGTTTGTCCAAAGCATCAATCAGATTAAAGAGTATACTACCCTCGTCATCTTGACAATTCTCTACTAAAGGATGGTAGGAATTGAAATTGCAGATTAAAAGAGCTTAAAGCACTGCAATAAACTGAAAACCGATGGGCTTGCGTCTCGATAACCGTGACTGCGAACTAAACCGTTGAAATTTTCTAAAGCATCTTGATTAAAATACCGCGGAAAAAACCAATTAAACCTTATAACGGGGTGAAAGGGGAAGTAGGCCAATTTGTAAATGATGATTGGAGGAGGGGAGAGAGAGAGAGGAAGAGAGCACTCGAACGGGTAAATG
>NW_019395005.1:0-23216 GCF_000612105.2 Orussus abietinus | reverse complement strand
AAATATGTTATAAAATTAGTACACCATGTCTGAATAAAACTTCCAACGAAAATCTTATAAAATTGTAATATTTTTTTTAACACTATAAAAAAAGGCCCCGCCGGATGAGAGTAAGGCCCAGTAGCGCCCATGTCGCGCTCTGGGAGAGAAAGAGAG
Organism: Orussus abietinus; assembly: GCF_000612105.2. Taxonomy (NCBI): domain Eukaryota; kingdom Metazoa; phylum Arthropoda; class Insecta; order Hymenoptera; family Orussidae; genus Orussus; species Orussus abietinus. The sequence goes on along the minus strand of NW_019395005.1, from coordinate 23,060 downwards.
AGATTCCCGGTGTCCGTCCGCCCAACCCGCTGATGTGTGTTTAAGTGTACCCTCCGTCCACCCCCTTTCTCTCCGGGGCCTCGGGGCCTCATTTTCTCCCTCTCGCTGGGCCCGATGATGTCCCGACCCAGGAAAAGGGACCCCGGGGGGAGCAGAGAAGGGTCCGCGCTCGCTTCCTAGGGATGCTGCCCCTTAAGTCAGGTTCCCATGCCCCTGCGATCTTCCATCCTCGCCCCTCCCCCCGGCGGGCCCCCTCTTCATTCTGGGCCCAGTCTGCCACCTGTCCCTGCGTCTGGCCTCACGGCCCGGATATCTTCCTACATGTAGAACACGACGCACTGTCTTTTCGGGGGTTTCGACTCTTCCTACTTGTCCGCCTCCCACGAACTTTTCATACACGGTTAAAAAAAAGAATATCATTTTTTAACATATTTTCAAGAATGTGTATCATATATATTATTAATTTAGTACGTATGTGTAATATATTTGTAATATATGTTTTGAATTTTCCTTAAAAATCCCATACATTTTCCCAAAAATTTGTTACATTTTTATAACCTTTCCTACACTGTTAAAAACAAGATTATAATTTTTTAACATGTTCGTTGGAAGTTTTATTCAGGCATGGTATACTAATTTTATAATATATTTTCAAACGCAATGTATAACACATATTACAAATTTAGTACGTATGTGTAATAAATTTGTAATATGTTTTGAATTTTCCTTAAAAATCCCAAAATTTTTCCCAATTATTTGTTACACTTTTATAACCTTTCCTACACTGTCAAAAAAAAGATTATAATTTTATAACATATTTTCAAAGAAAATGTATAACATATATTATAAACTTAGAACGTACATGTAATAAATTTATAATACATGTTATAAATTTGTGTTGATCAGTACTTGATATTAAACGTTTTTTCTGCAAACAAACAAATTTGACATATGTTCCGGGCACGTTCGAGGACGATTTACACTGTCAAAAAAAAGATTATAATTTTATAACATATTTTCAAACAGAATGCAAAACATATATTATAAAGTTAATACGTATGTGTAATAAATTGGACCAAACTGTCAGAAACTTTGACACATGACTCGTGATCATCAAGGAATTGTCCTGACACATTCAAAATTTGGATTTTTCGACAAAACTTTTTAACTTAGCCCAGATCAGAAACAAAATGGCGTCGAGCTCTCATATTTCGATAAATATACAATTATTGAAGGCTTTGATATGAGAAACGAAAGGGTCAGGACAATTTTACGACAATTTAGAACACTGGTAATCGATAAACTCGCATTTGAACGGGATAAAGACAAAAAAAGTATTGTATGCGCTTCTATGATAAAACGATGAAGATACGAGGTCTCGGAGAGAAAATTTAATTCACCTGAAAATCACAGATGGCGCAGGGGGTCCCTCTGCCGTCTAGTAGGGCCTCAGAAATCACGAATCCAGGAGATTTCTGGAGTTTTACTTCAATTTCTTTACAATTCTCGGCAACGGAGGTACTTAGAAAGATCTTTTTTACCGACGTCGATCAAGTTCCTCGACGTGTTTCACATCACCTTAATTTCTCTTCAGTTATTTATTAATTATAGCTCTTTCGCGTAACACTGGCCCATTTCCAGGCTCTCAGCTGTGAGCCCGGTGAATATTAGGCCCAGGTCTTTAATTCCAATCCTAACCTCGCATTTCCGGAGCAGGTTCTACCCGAGGCGATGCTTCTTAGGAAGGTCGTCGCCGACCCCTGGGAGATTGATTCAGTTGGCTAATGACGAACTGGCCCTCCCTCCCGCACCAATCGGGAGGCGGCTCCAGGGGAAAGCCCTCGTTTCTCCCTAAGGTATTTTTTACCTGCACACCCCCTAGGGTCCCGACATCTGGTCAGATTTTGTTTCACAAAAAAAAACCCACTACCGCCTTATCAAATATAGACTGCCGGGCTTCCATGGACCCCCGACGCCCTGTGGGAACCGCATTGAGGCCCCTCGCCCACTCCTCATGAAAATCGACCCAATTTTCTTCAGACATTTTTTTTTTTAAGGCTCTGACACGCGTACGACCCAGCAAGATTATATTCGCACCCATCCTGTTAAAAAAAAAATTTTAATTTCATAATATTCTCCTTGGAAATGAAAATCGACCCAATTTTCTTCAGACTTTTTTTTAAGGCCCCGACACGCGTAGGACTCAGAGAGATTATATTCGCACCCACCCTGTTAAAAAAAAATTTTTAATTTCATAATATTCTCCTTGGAAATGAAAATCGACCCAATTTTCTTCAGATATTTTTTTTTTATTTTTAATTTCGCTGCAACCTTACGTACTAAAGATGTATGAATTTTTTTCAATATTATTTCAATATCTCTCGGACTCAAGAACGTCTCTCCAATGCTTCTCCCTCAGTATCACCGATACTTATCATATTTCAATTAAATTTCTTTAATAATAAACTTACATAAACGATCATAAAATTAAAAACTTGTCTAAAAGAATTGGCAGACAATGCGTACTAAATGACTTTCGAATATCAAATTTACAATTTCTCTCCGCAATTTCACGAAATCACAACGCGGTGTAGTAAAATTATAAATGACTTAGAATGTAATATTAAATGTATATTAATTCATAAAGCCATGAAATTTTTTAATTTTACTGCAACCTTATGTACTAAAAGTGTATGACGAATGTGCGTCATGTGGTAAATTAGCACCGACTAGCAGGTGCTCCCACGAGAGAAATTTCCCTATCGCAAAGGGTTAATCCCCTAAACCCCTCCTGTCCCTGGTACGGGATCACTTCGACTTTTCGTTTGGTCCACTCCACCGGAAAAATCAGCTCCATCTTTGGGACAGGAATGAAAGGAAAAGCGCCTCTTCCGGCGCAACCGGCCTCTGCTTTGCATCGCCGGATTTCCAAAAATACGGCATAGGCTCTCCCCTGTCCACCGAGGCATGGGGACCACTCCTGGATCAGGGGGACGTTTTTTGCCTGGCACCCCTCTCACGATTTTTCCCCCCCGAAAAAAAGCGTAAAGAAAAAGCGGATGGAAAAAAAAATCCGAGGGGAGGGGTGCTTCCTTCCTGGACTGGCCGCATGCAGCCGTTGCTATTTTTTTCTTCTTCTTTTTCCATCCTCGGTGGGGCCGATTCCTCGAGGTGCCCGTTGCTCTGCCCTCCTCGGAAATCGGGCCCTGCCCAGCGTCCGGCCCCCCGGAACTTTTTTTTCGGCCCGATCAGGCCCCGGGGAAAAAAAAGTTTCTCATTGAAAATTTGCCTAACCGCCAGCCGGACCTCTGCGGCCTCCGTGCATACGTTACCACCTGGACAATGGGCTTTTTCGAAGCACCTTGGCCTAGGAGGAAACCGAAAAAAGTCCCACATCCATGACGGACCCATGCCTCCTGACACACGTGCCTTCAAGATGGCCGGGAACCACGCAACTGATTTTCCTCTTTCTTCCTCGACAATTTATTTCCGTAACGGAGATCTGCATTTCAGGGCGTTCGGGTTTCCCCTCAAATCAGTCGATTCGAATGAGACTTTTTTTTAAAGGCATTTGATCGAACTGTCTGAAACTTTGACATATGACTCGTGAGCTCCTAGGAATCATCCTGACGCTTCATTTTCCGTTGTCCTGTCAATTTATTTCCGTAACGTAGATCTGCATTTCAGGGCGTTCGATTTTCCCCTCAAATCAGTCGATTCGAATGAGACACTTCTTTTTAAGGGTATTGGGTCGAACCGTCTGAAACTTTGACACGTGACTCGAGAGCTGCTAGGAATTATCTTGACGCTTTATTTCCGTTGTCCTGTCAATTTATTTCCGTAATGTAGATCTGCATTTCAGGACGTTCGATTTTCCCCTCAAATCAGTCGATTCGAATGAGACACTTTTTTTTAAGGGTATTGGATAACTGTCCGAAACTTTGACATGTGACTCGAGAGCGCCTAGGAATTATCCTGACACTTTCAACATTTATATTTTTCAAACAAATTGTTTAACTTAGCCCAGGTGAGAATCAGAATGCCCTCGAGCTCTCATATTTCGATCCGTATACAATTATTGAAGGCTCTAATGTGAGGAATGAAAGGGTCAGGACAATTGTATGACAATTTAGAACACTCCGGTAATCGAGAAACTCGTATTTCAACAGGATATAGGATAAAAGATAAATTCTATTAATCCTATCAATACCAGAATATTCTATTAATACCATTAATACCAGGATATTCTATTAATACCATTAATACCAGATTATTCTACTAATACTATCAATACCAAATTGTTCTATTAATCCTATCAATACCAGGTTTATGTATACACGACAATTTCATATCCCCTTAACACTATCATTACCAGGTTATTCTATTAATATCATTAATACCAGGGTATTCCACTACTACTATCATCACCAGATTATTCTATTAATCCTATCAATACCAGGTTTACGAGGTCGGAACAACGAATTCCAGGATTTCCAAGAAAAGCCGCCGACATTTGGCGGCACATTGTGCAATATGTGCAAGCGGGCCCAAATATCGTCGATCTCGGTCTTTAAGGGGGCCTCCTTGATGCAAGAGGAGGGTGGAGAGCAAAAGGTAGCCGGGTGAGGCATCGGGCGCATTTCTGACGGCTCCTCTCAATGGGAAATTTGCACACCTAAACGGATTACAGATGTTTTCAGGCCCCGGCACAATGGCGGGCCTGACGGCCGTAGGGCCCAAATGTTGGGCCTCGCGTAGAAGCCCGCGGAAGCCGGCCACCGTTTGAGCGACAGCTTCGAAGCGTTTGACACGGTGTATGAATAATCCACAGCTAATGCCCCGCGATTGGGCCCAAAGTCGGTTTTCACGGCATTGAGCCAAAGCAGAGTTGCGTCTCCTCGCGGCTTTTTTTTCCCCGATTTTCTTCTTTGGAAAAAGTGTTTCTCTCCTCCCCTCCAGATTCGACGCACTGGTCCTGACCCTCTCGTCCTGGGAGGGATTATTATTCCCCAGAAGCGATTTTCTCCTTTTGATTTTCATTCCCGTAGGCAGGAAACGCCGGAAATACCCTCAGGCTGCGTCAGGATTTCCGCAGAAATTATTTGGGTTTTTTTTTCTTTTTTTTCTTGAAATTCTGACCGAAATGTTGTTCCTGGCGGGGTGGCGATTATTTTCACGATTGTATTCTGGCTTTTGATTTAATTTCTTTGTAACAATATGACTTTTAATGCTTTCATTTCGATGCAGACGTTTAAACCTTCCCTTATGAAATGACATCGCGTTTTTCTTTCAAACATTAAGTCTTTGGGATTTTTCACGACGATGAAAATAATTTTTAAGCGATTTATTTAGTTTTGCGAAATATTGTACATAAGAAAGAGTTGATCGTTGGCAAAAAGGAAGTCTGAGCGATCGGAAGAAGTCCAGAAATATTAAATATAATAAAAAGTGTTGATTATTGGCAAAAAGAGTGTCTGCGCGACAGGTAGAAGTTCAGATATATTGAATATTAAAAAAAAAGAGCTGATCGTTGGCAAAAAGAAATTCTACACGATCGAAAGAAATATTGAATATAAGAAAAAGAATTGATCGTTGGTAAAAAGAAAGCCTGAACGATCGGAAGAAGTTCAGATATATTGAATATTAAAAAAAACAGTTGATCATTGGCAAAAAGAAAGTCTGAACGATCGGAAGAAGTCCAGAAATATTAAATATAATAAAAAGTGTTGATTATTGGCAAAAAGAGTGTCTGCGCGACAGGTAGAAGTTCAGATATATTGAATATTAAAAAAAAAGAGCTGATCGTTGGCAAAAAGAAATTCTACACGATCGAAAGAAATATTGAATATAAGAAAAAGAATTGATCGTTGGTAAAAAGAAAGCCTGAACGATCGGAAGAAGTTCAGATATATTGAATATTAAAAAAAACAGTTGATCATTGGCAAAAAGAAAGTCTGAACGATCGGAAGAAGTCCAGAAATATTGGATATAAAAAAAAGAGTTGATCGTTGGTAAAAAGAAATTCTGCGCGATCGAAAGAAGTCCAGAAATATTGAATATAAAAAAAAAAGAGTTGATCATTGGCAAAAAGAAAGTCCGAGTGATCGGAAGAAGTCTCGGCCCTCGCAAAGGGAGACATACCGGGCCCACTAGGAAAGGGATCTGGGCCTGCACTTGTCGGGCCCATTTGGGACCGTCCATCCGTCCGTGCTTTCGACCACCCCCGGAAAAGCCCTCGAGATGAAAAGTGCCGAGGACGATTTTTTTCCACGCTTCTCATGCTTGTTTGCTTGTTTGTTTGGAGAATCGGATCCTGTAGCAAGGATCGGGAGACCGATACCGGATGGGCCCATTCCTCGAGTGGGCCCGATGGACCATTTCGACCTCAGCCCGTCTCGAAATGGGTCATCCCACTCAGCAAACGGGACAGCCAAACTTGAATGTGTGTCATTCGTAAAAATGGAAAAATTGAAATTTTTGCGACGAAGTCCAACCCCAAAAAAATAAAAAAAAAACACTTTTTCATCCGTAAAACGCGTTACATAATTATTGAACGTGAAACAGTATTCGGGGATAGTTTCGTCTTTGTAAAATGCCGTGGGATAGAAGAGAAAGACCAGCCGGAAATTTGTGGGACCGTGAGAAAGAGGCGAGATGACTTTTTGGGCCTTAGGAAAAAAAAAAAAAAGTTGGAAGAGAAAAAGCGGCCGATGCAGGAAACGGAATAGATAACCCAATCGCTACCTGAGTGCCGAGGTGTAATCGGTAGTCGTGAACGAGGGAAATTGGGCCTTACCGGTCCCCTTTTTTGGGACTGTAGCGGCCTCTTTGAGGATAAATCTTTTGATATTTCCGATGTGTAACACCTTCGGGGCACACGCCGGGCCCTGGAAGGGGTTTCGCGTGCCGGGGGAGGATCATGGGTCGGTTTGGTTAGCTAGGGCCCCTTTTGTGGGGCCCGCCACGAACCAATTTGGGTATTGAACTGCAATTGAAAGGGTTCGCGGCCCCATAGATTTCCCTCGATAGCTTTGTCGTCGGTATTGAGCTATCAAAATATTAAGGGCTGCAGGTGGACTGATTTTTGGGACCTACTGGCCCATTGTGGCTCCGTGTTTCGCCCATTGTTGCGAAGGGGTTGACGTCTGGGTACCGGGCCCATTGATTGCGAGGGATTGCGGGCCCGACCGATCGAATCGACTGACTTTTCCATTCTTAGCCCGCGATTGGGCCTTGCCATGAATGAGGCCCCTTTTCCTATTCCAATCGACGCTCACGAACGAAACCTCGGGTCGATTTACTTTGCTAATTGGCTGTCAGAAATCCGAGCGCCGCTTCTTCCCCAACCTGCTCGGGTTAGGCCCCATTCAATATGAATATAGGGCCCAACCTGTCGGGAGACTTTCAAAATGAGTCCCATAAACGAAATCCGCCTTTAAATCATCCCGCGGTATCTTGAAATGCGGAATCGCTCACCGCGCTCGTTATCGTAAGGCATTACGAGCTCCTTAAGGAATAAGGCCCAATTTTCTTCTCCGTACGGCGATCGTAAATGACGGGACGGGTTAATTTACTTTGCTAATGGGCTGTTAGAAATTCACGCGTCGACTGGGACCAGTTTAGGCTACGTAATGCCCAGACTTGTCACGGTTTACTTATTAATCCCATTTTAAGGGATTATATGCAGATGTCAGACTAAATTCAAAAATTTCTTTTCATAAATAAAATGCATTTGTTCATCGAAAACAGAGCGTGATTGCATAGTACAATAATTGAACTTAATATATAATTTCATGTGTTTAAATTTTTTTTCATAATAAATGCATTTTTTAATCGAAAACAGAGCGTGATATTATAGTACAATTATTAAACTTAATATATAATTTCATGTGCTTCTTCTTTTCATAACTAAAATGCCTTTTTTAATCAGAAACAGAGCGTGATTTCACAGTACAATTATTGAACTTAATATATAATTTCATATGTTTAAATTTTTTTTCATAACTTAAATGCATTTTTTAATCGAAAACAGAGCGTATGATATTATAGTACAATTATTGAACTTAATATATAATTTCATGTGTTTAAATTATTGTTCATAACTTAAATGCATGTTTTAATCGAAAACAGAGCGTCATTTCATAGTACAATTATCGAACTTAATATATCCATTTTTTTTTGTCAAGATATATATTTCAAAATTGGCGAGGTACAGCAATTGTCTGAAAAAGTATTTCACCGATCAGCTTTAAATTTGTAGAGCTCATTCTACACGCAGAGGACTGCTGAATGAACGAAGGATTCTCCCTTTTTTTTTTTCTATGAAAAGGTTGTTTTTTATAGGAAAAACGAGAAATGTTATGAGAGGAAAAAAGTGATTTTTCAATAAAACCCCTGCCCTTTTGGTAAAAATCGGAATTTCGAAAAATCCTTCGCTCATTCAGCAGACCTCCATGTGCAGAATGAGCCCTAAAAATTTGAAGCGGATCGGTGAAATACTTTTTGAGATATCGTGGTCACCGCCAAAAAAAAAAAAACTTTTTCAGAGAATTGCTGTACCTCGCCAATTTTAAAATAAATATCTTGACCAAAAATACTTATATGTTAAGTTCAATAATTGTACTATGAAATCACGCTCTGTTTTCGATTAAAAAATGCATTTTAATTATGAAAATAAACACATGAAATTATATATTAATTTCAATAATTGTACTATAATATCACGCTCCGTATTAGACTAAAACATACATTTTAGTTATGAAAAATAATTTAAACACATAAAATTATATATTAAGGTTCCTGGCGGGGTGGCGATTATTTTCACGATGGTGTTCTGACTTTTAATTTAATTTCTATGTAACAAGTTTAAATACCATTATTATGACTTTTANATTATATTCCAGTAAGAATGCAGTAATGCAGTAAATACACAATGTCCCGGGCACTTATACACTTTCCGACCTGTAATTCTTCCACTTTACGTATTTTTACAGAAAACTTCAGTTATATAGGATGCAAAAATGATTTTAATTATGAAAATAAACACATGAAATTATATATTAATTTCAATAATTGTACTATAATATCACGCTCCGTTTTAGACTAAAACATACATTTTAGTTATGAAAAATAATTTAAACACATAAAATTATATATTAAGTTCAATAATTGTACTATGATGTCACGCTCTGTTTTCGATTAAAACGAATTTAGAATTTAGTATTTATAAAAAAACGTATTTAGGAAGGTCTTCTTTATCGATGTCGATCGAGTTCCTCTACGTGTTTCACTTCACCTTAGAGACTCTAATATGAGAAATGAAAGCGTCAGAATAATTATACGACAATTTAGAACACTTTGGTAATCGATAAACTCGCATTTGAACAGGATAAAGGCAAACAAAGTGTCTTATACGCTTCTATGCGAAAACGATGATACTACGAGGTCTCGGATTGAAAATTTAGTTGATGTAGAAATGAAAGATGGCGCAGGGTGTTCCTCAACAGTCAATTAGAGCCTCAAGAACAATCCAGAGGATTTCTGGAGTTTTACTTCGGTTTCTTTATAATTATTGTACGTAAACGACAGACGGAGTATGCCATTTAGAACAATACCCAATATAATTCGACACAGGTGTGAACATAAAAATGAATTTAAAATTAAGTATTTAAAAAAAACGTATTTAGGAAGGTCTTCTTTATCGAGGTCGATCGAGTGTCTCTACGTGTTTCACATAACCTTAATGAACAATTGGAAACCCATTCCGAGTCTCGGGGAAAAAAGGAGAAGAGTCCTGGCGGACATCGAGGCAGGTCCCATTGTGGGCCCAAAGGCCCGACAGGCCCCCCGGTGGTCACCTGGCCCGTGACGTCACGGGGTAGAAAACGCCCGTCACTGGGGGCCAGCCATGAGAGAGTTCCCAAATCTCGGAGACCCCCATGGGTTCCCATGACCTCCGCCGACCCCGGAGACTGGGCCAAGGTGGGCCCTAAGGGACAATTTTGGGCCTCGGTCAGAGGTCATCCATATGGTCCGGCAGTTTTGAGTCCAGAGATGCCGGAACTCCGAAGGATCTCCACCCCGTCAGATAACAAGGGAAACTCCGACTTTTTTCCTCGTCACTCCTGGGCCTGAAGGGAGGGCCCTTTTTTCTCAGGCCCTGGGGCCAATTTTCAATATCGGGGGGAGGGAAAAATATCTCCGCCTGTTTTCCCGACAGGACCCACTGACCGCTATCGATCTCGCATTCCCCTCGAACAATTTCTCCTAATTGATCGGGATGTCGAATTCGGATGTTTGCCTTAGGCTAAAGGAAAATTCGCTCTTTGCCTTGGAGGGGACTTTCCCTGATTTTTCGTTTTCATTTTTTCCTTTCCTCTCTGCCTTCTAATGCCTCTGCTTCGTCCTGCCGGTGGTAGAGGAAAGCCGAGTTTCAAGGATCCTCAACGTAACAATATCCCTAGTAGCATAGAATAATTTATAAATAATTCTTTTTAATGGGCAAGTCGAGCACAAGTATTGCTTGGAAAATCGTCGATTTCCATTTTCTGTCGTTCTTTTTTTTTTTTGTTACATGATCACGTCGAGGGGGAGCATCGCTTGGAAAATCGTCAATTTCGATTTTCCGTCGTTTTTCCTTTCGTCAGAGGGGCAAGTCGAGCGGGAGCACTACTTGGAAAATCGTCGATTTTGATTTTCCATCGTTTTCTTTTCTTTTTAATGGGCAAGTCGAGCAGGAGAATTGCTTGGAAAATCGTCGATATGGATTTTCCGTCGTTTTTTCTTTCATCAGAGGAGCAAGTTGAGCGGGAGCACTACTTGGAAAATCGTCGATTTTGATTTTCCATCGTTTTCTTTTCTTCTCAATGGGCAAGTCGAGCAGGAGAATTGCTTGGAAATTCGTCGATTTCGATTTTCCGTCTTTTTTTTTTTTAATGGGCAAGTAGAGCAGGAGAATTCCTTGGAAAATCGTCGATTTCGATTTTTCAACTTTTTTTTTTTTGTTAAACGGTCACGTCGAGGGGAAGCATCGCTTGGAAAATCGTCTATATCGATTTTCCGTCGTTTTTCCTTTCGTCAGAGGGGCAAGTCGAGCGGGAGCACGCGCCCCGTTACGTTTCCAGCATTCTTAGGCCCTTTCCCAGGAGGCCCATTCCGGGACGGGTCAACAATGCAATTACGTTAGGTACTCGTCGGCCAAGAATGGAGCCAATAAAAGTTTACAATTCTGCAAACTGCGGAGAGAGGAGTGAAAGAAAAAAATGAGGAAGGGTTAGGGAAGAAGAGGGGAGAAGACCGGCCTAAGGAAGGCCCATGAGCGAAGAGGTGCGGAGAGGGGAAGAGGTGGACATAGAGGGGGGGGAGTAAGCCCTTCCTCTTGGCTTACCGAGAAGCTTATAACAGGATAATCCTTTGGCTCTCTCGCGCCGACTCGCGCTTTTCGGCCTTTTAGGGAAAGGATTAGAAAGGAAGGCCGAAAAAAATAACCGGGGGAGGGAAAATCACTTTTTGCCCCGCAAACGCGGTGCGCATTATAAAGTGAAATTCGGCAGTAAACCAACCCTTTACCTACGCCAGTGGCCCGGACGGGAGATCTTTTTTTGGTCGCGTCAACCCTTTCGGCTTTGACGTCTCTCCTTCTCTCTCTCTCTCTCTTTTCAGAAATTTTTTTTTCCACCCCCGGTTTTTTCGCATGTCCAAGTGGTCCTCCGATTTCGCCCCTCGGACCCGCTTTTCTTTTTTTCCACCTCCTGGGTGAACCGCTTCCCCGACGGGGTCCTTGTTGATGCTCTTATTGGGGCCTTAACTCGACGCGCAAATTTGCCGGGAATTTTTTTTTCACGAGGAAACCCCTTTGAACACATTTTTTCTTCCCGGTGGTTGGGGAAACTCGACGCTCCGGGATGTTCCGGACTGTGGACGGGATTTTAGGAAGGGCGCAAAAACTTCCACCTGGGGGATCTTCTTCGAGACTTCTCGAAGGCTATTTCGACGACCCTGATATTTTGGAGCTGGGGAAGAGAGTACGGTAAGAGGGATCTCCCATTTTCGGGGGATGAATTTTAAGGGATGTCAAAGTGACGTCACGGGGGGCTTTTTTATGAAACTTTTCTACCAATTGGGTGCACCGAATCGTTTCAAATATTACGATGGGAATTTGTAGGCTATAAGGAAGGTCCTGACACCCGTAGAATTGCGATCTTAAGAAATTTCGTTTATTGATATTTTCAAAATTCTTCGTAAAAAATAAAATTTCAGGTGTAAGTTTCCATGGATTTCTTCCCACGTGGTGAAGGTCTTACATACCGCAACAAAAATTACCGTGCAATGTCACCTTAAATTCAAGTAAAAATGCAGTAATGCAAGTGAATACACAATGTCCGGGCATTTATACACTCTCCGATTTGTAATTCTTCCACTTTACGTATTTTAATATAAAACTTTATTTATGTAGGGTGTAAAAGTGTATGTAAATATCCACATTTCTTACATAATTCAGGTCTTACATGCGATGACAAAAATTACAAAGTAACGTTACATTATATTCAACATTCACAAAAACATTCACAAAAAATTCACAAAAACTACAAAAGTAACGTTACATTATATTCCAGTAAGAATGCAGTAATGCAGTAAATACACAATGTCCCGGGCACTTATACACTTTCCGACCTGTAATTCTTCCACTTTACGTATTTTTACATAAAACTTCAGTTATGTAGGATGCAAAAATGTATGTAAATTTCCATCGATTTTTCGTACATAGTTCAGGTCTTACATGCAACAAAAAAAATAACAATGTAACGTCACATTAAATTCAAGTAAAAATGCAGCAATGCAGAAAAGACACACTGTCCTGGCATTTATACACTTTCCGATTTGTAATTATTCCATTTCACATATTTTCATGTAAAACTTCATTTATGTAGGATGTAAAACTGTATGTAAATTCCCATCGATTTTTTCTACATGGTACAGGTCTTACATGCCACAACAAAAATTACAATGTAACGTCACATTAAATTTATGTAAAAATGCAGTAATGCAGTAAATACACAAAATCCGGGCATTTATACACTCTCCGATTTGTAATTCTTCTATTTCGCGTATTTTTATGTAAACCTTCATTTATGTAGGATGTAAAAGTGTATGTAAATTTCCATGTATATAGTTAAGTGCAGCTCTCGGAACGGCTTTCCCGGATTTTCCGAAAATATCCGCGCTTCGCTGGAGGTAAAGTCCTGCGGATGCAAGATGGCAAGATCGGCGCGATTTTGGGCCCGGTTTTTCGGGGATTGGGCCTCAAAGCGGGGCCTGAATCGGGAATTCGAAATTCGTCGATCGTGCCGATAGGAGCGGCCATTGTTCCTCGAAAAGTTGGGACTTTCGGTCGTGCATGAACACCGCGTCACGGTCACGGCTTGACACCCCCGCCCGAGGGGCCCAGAAAGCGGAGCAGCCGGGGCCTTTTTTATCCGCGGGGCCTTAAGGCCCCGGACGAATTAGATGCGCGTCAAACCGTGCCGCCTGCCTCCTTTCGATTCGAGACACCCAGTAGCTGCGCTCTCCTACCGAGAAATCTCGAAAACCCCGATCGATCCAATCCCGGAGTTCATTGATCTCCCTTTTGGATCGATTCTCAATGCCCGTTCGATTCACTGAAAACGGAAAGAAAGTGGAGGAAAAAAACACAGGGAGAAAGATAAGTGAACGAGACACTCTGCGACGTCGACCTCGACCCTACGTTCTCTCTGTTCGCTTCGAGTTTTCTTGCCCACAGTTCTTCAAGTATTTTTCTCCTTAACTTTTCAACTATGCTTTTCAACATATGGGCGAAATTCCTCTGACCGTGCAGGCAATATTGGACCAAACGTCGGGCGCCTTTCGACGTTTTCTCTATTCGCCTCGAGTTTTCTTGCCCACAGTTCTTCAAGTATTTTTCTTCTTAACTTTTCAACTATGGTTTTCAACTTTTCGACTGTTTTCGTTACTTTCACTGCATATTTCCATTAATATCAATAAGTGTTGTAGCATTAACCCTTTGAACACGGAGCCATTTCGACATATGGGCGAAATTCCTCTGACCGTGCAGGCAATATTGGACCAAACGTCGGGCACCTTTCCACGTTCTCTCTATTCGCTTCGAGTTTTCTTGCCCACAGTTCTTCAAGTATTTTTCTTCTTAACTTTTCAACTATGGTTTTCAACTTTTCGACTGTTTTCGTTACTTTCACTGCATATTTCCATTAATATCAATAAGTGTTGTAGCATTAACCCTTTGAACACGGAGCCATTTCGACATATGGGCGAAATTCCTCTGACCGTGCAGGCAATATTGGACCAAACGTCGGGCACCTTTCCACGTTCTCTCTATTCGCTTCGAGTTTTCTTGCCCATAGTTCTTCAAGTATTTTTCTTCTTAACTTTTCAACTATGCTTTTCAACTTTTCGACTGTTTTCGTTACTTTCACTGCATATTTCCATTAATATCAATAAGTGTTGTAGCATTAACACTTTGAACACGGAGCCATTTCGACATACGGGCGAAATTCCTCTGACCGTGCAGGCAATATTGGACCAAACGTCGGGCGCTTTTCGACGTTTTCTCTATTAGCTTCGAGGTTTCTTGCCAACAGTTCTTCAAGTATTTTTCTTCTTAACTTTTCAACTATGCTTTTCAACTTTTCGACTGTTTTCGTTACTTTCACTGCATACTTTCATTAATATCAATAAGTGATGTATTATTAACCCTTTGAACACGGAGCCATTTCGACATATGGGCGAAATTCCTCTGACCGTGCAGGCAATATTGGACCAAACGTCGGGCGTCTTTCGGCGCTCTTAGTAGCCAAAGGGTTAAGGAGATTCTCTATGCGCTTTGAGTTTCCTGGCCTACAGCTTTTCAACTATTGCTTTCAACTTTTCAATTTTTTTTCACCTTATCGACTATTTTCGTTACTTTGACTGCATATTTCCATTAATATCAATAAATGTTATATTATTAAGGGGATGTGAAACTGTGTCCAGAGAGGTCTCGTTTATGAAACTTTTCTCTGAACTGGATGTACCGAAAAGTTTTAGATTTTACAACGTGAATATGGAGGCCCTAAGGTAGGTCCTGAAACTCGCGAACTTTCATTTTCTATAAACAATTTTTAAAATACCTATAAACAAATCTGAAAATAATTGAAATTTCATGAGCGTCAGGACCTTCCTTATAGTCTCCCTATTCACGTTGTAGAGTTTCAACCTACTCGGTAAATCGAGTTGGGAGAAAAGTTTAATAAACAAAACCTCTTCGCTGCCACTTTCACATCCCCTTAAGTACGGGAGATCTCCTTGCTCCCGAGGGTCCCGTGGGACTTTCGCGTAGCGGATGAGAAAAAATCGGGAATTAAGTCGCCGCGGTCGAAATCGCATCCAGCGACGAATCTGCGAGCTGTCTCCTCTCTTTCCTTAGAGTCGATCATTAATCTCCTCCTAAGTGGGCACAAATATTTGCATATCGGGTTGCCGATTCCTCCGGGGCGACGCTTCTCGGTGGTTTTGATAGATGGCGTCGTCTCGAGGGCCTCGCCGCGCCGCGACGGGGTCATATTGTCATTCAAACGAATCCAAAATCGGACCGTTGAAATTAGGGCGACCGCCCGGACGAGAGAAGGGGCCGGGCATTAAACAAAAAAGTCCACCGAGGCGGGCATGCAGGGGATGCTGTGCCCGACCTGGACCATATGCAGATCAGGCACAGATGCTTATTTCGGAACGGGCCAACCGCTCGAAAAGTCCGGTTTTTGCCTCCTTCCTCGACTGGGGGAAGGGGCACCGAGGGAAGAAAAAACTGACCGCCATTGTGTAGGGTACTGACCGATCGATATTCCCGCGGGGAAGGGCGAGGATGCGCCTTTTCGATTTGCCCCTAGATCCGCGGCTACTGGCCGCGGGGTCTTCGACAGGTGCACCGAAATGTCTAAGGGATTTACATACATTTTTACACCTTACATAACTGATGTTCTACGTGAAAATACGTAAAATGGAAGAATTACAAGGCGGAAAATGTATAAATGCCCGGGACATCGTGTATTTACTGCTTTTTTTACTTGAATTTAATATGACGTTACATTATAATTTTTGTTGTGGTATGTAAGACTTTTAGCATGTAGAAAAGAATCCATAGAAATTTACATACATTTTTACACCTTGCATAACTGATGTTCTACGTGAAAATACGTAAAATGGAAGAATTACAAGGCGGAAAATGTATAAATGCCGGGGACATCGTGTATTTACTGTTTTTTTACTTGAATTTAATATGACGTTACATTATAATTTTTGTTGTGGTATGTAAGACTTTTAGCATGTAGAAAAAATCAATAGAAATTTGCATACATTTTTACACCTTACATAACTGATGTTACACGTGAAGATACGTAAAATGGAAGAATTACAGGTCGGAAAATGTATAAGTGCCCGGGACTTGTGTATTTACTGCATTACTGCATTTTTACTTGAATTTAATGTGACGTTACATTGTAATTTTTCTTGTGGCATGTAAGACCTGAACTATGTAAGAAAAATCGATGGAAATTTACATACATTTTTGCATCCTACATAACTGAAGTTTTATGTAAAAATACGTAAAGTGGAAGAATTACAGGTCGGAAAATGTATAAGTACCCGGGACATTGTGTATTTACTGCATTACTGCATTTTTACTTGAATTTAATGTGACGTCACTTTGTAATTTTTGTCGTCGCATGTAAGATTTTTAGCATGTCGAAAAAAATCAATAGAAATTTGCATACATTTTTGCACCTTACATAACTGAAGTTCTACGTGAAGATACGTAAAATGGAAGAATTACAAGGCGAAAAATGTATTAATGCCCGGGACATTGTATATTTACTGCATTGCTACATTTTTACTTGAATTAAATGTAACGTTACATTGTAATTTTCCTCGGGGCATGTAAGACATTTACCACGTATGTAAATCTACGAGTTACCTGTTAAATTTACATATCGATGTAGATAAACATACATTGCTGCGGAAAAATACGTATTAGGATGTAAACTTAGCCAATCAAATCGTCTCATCTCAATCACGGGACTATCCCGCGTCTTCTTCTTTGAAAACAATGCCGAACGCGTCGGAACGTGTCCAGCAGAGACGGCGCGTAGTGGCGCATCGTTAGTTGTTGCGCACATCTGGCCGGTGAAGGTTCGGGTAATCTCCGAAGCTGGCTTGCGTCGATCAAATACTATACAATTGAAGCGAAAGAAGTAAGTACGTACCCAGGAAAGTCTAAATTCAATCGCGTGATTCTCCCGCGTCTTTTTGTCTAAAAACAATGCCAAACGCGTCGGTACGTGTCCAGCAAAGACGGTGCGTAGTTGCGCATCGTCAGTTATTGCGCGCATGTGGTCAGTGAAGGTTCGGGTAATCTCAGGAGCTGACTTGCCTCGGTCATGTACTATACAATTGAAGCGAATGAAGTAAGTACCTATCCAGGAAAGTCTAAATTCAATCGCATGATTCTGCCGCGTCTTCTTGTTTGAAAACAATGCCAAACACGTCGCAATTTGTCTAGCATAGACGGCGCGTAGTGGCGCATCGTCAGTTATTGCGCGCATGTGGTCAGTGAAGGTTCGGGTAATCTCCGGGACTGACTTGCCTCGGTCAAGTGCTATAAAATTGACGCGAAAGAAGTAAGTACCTCCCCAGGAAAGTGCCTTACAATTAAGGTTACATTTTCATGTAGAATATGTTTTAATAAGTTTACGTCTGGGTTAACATACAAGCCCTATCAATATTATCCCCAATTGTAAGATTCCCCCCCCCGTTTATTTTATTTTTTTTATATTTTATTTAAATTTTAAATTTAATTTTTAATTTAAACATACTATGTAGACCAATTATACATTTTACATGTAAAATAACCCTTCGTATGTAATATTACATTTTATGTTTACATATAAATTCTCCGCCTACGATACATTCTTTTGGTAAATTTAGAAGCCGAATGTGATATTACCCAGACAATGTAATTTTACTTTATGAGTAGTGACATCAAAATACCCAATGATGTGAGGTGTAAATTTACATGGGAATTTTTTTTTCGGTACGCGCGAAAAAGTCGACCGCGGCGGAGAGATTTAACTCATACAATGTAATTTTACGTTATCAATAGTGGCATGAAAGTACTCAAACATCTAGGGTGTAAATTTGCCTGGGGATTTTTTATCAGTGCGCACGAAAAAGTCGATCGCGGCGGACCTTTTAACTCATACAATGTAATTTATGTTACGAATAGTGGCATCACAATACTCAAATAATGGCATCAAATACCCAATGATCTAGGGTGTAAATTTATATAGGAATTTGTTATCAGTACGCGCGAAAAAGTCGACCGCGGCGGAGATATTTAACTCATACAATGTAATTTATGTTACGAATAGTGGCATCAAAATATTCAAATAGTGGCAGCAAATACCTAATGATCTAGGGTGTAAATTTATATAGGAATTTGTTATCAGTACGCGCGAAAAAGTCGACCGCGGCGGAGATATTTAACTCATACAATGTAATTTTACGTTATCAATAGTGGCAACAAAATACTCAAAGATCTAGGGTGTAAATTTACATGGGAATTTTTTATATCAGTACGCGCGAAAAAGTCGATCGCGGCGGAGATATTTAACTTGTACAATGTAATTTTATGATATCAATAGTGGCATGAATGTACTAAAAAATCTATGGTGTAAATTTCTATAGGAATATTTGTTTAGTTTCCCTGAAAAAGTCGACCGCGGCGGAGATATTTAACTCATACAATGTAATTTTACGTTATCAATAGTGGCACCAAAATACCCAGTGATCTGGGATGTAAATTTACATGGGAATTTTTTATATCAGTACGCGCGAAAAAGTCGACCGCGGCGGAGAGATTTCACTCCCCTGGAGTACCCCGTCATTAGCTAGGGTTCGATCGCTAGTTTTTTCCCCGCACAACATTTCCCCGCGGAAAGTCGATTCCAGGACTCTGGGCGGAAGAAAAGCGACCGCGAGAAGTGCGTTTCGGAGCACCTTCCTGTCTAGGTGGGGGGAGGTCGGGAGCACGTGCTCGCGCGGACCTTCGCTTTTCTTAGTTTCCAGTCTCGGCCGCGATTCGCCGCACTTTTTCCCCTAGACCGAGTCCAGGGAATAAAAAGAAAAGATGGCGGCCCGATTTCTCCCGGAGGCCTGAGTTTCGGGGGACACTTTCGAGGCGGCGATCCGCGCGACAAAACGAGCGGCCGCGCACGCTCCACTGGATTTCTGTATTGGAAGTGAGGTTAGGTTGGGCCGCGAGAGGTGCACCGCGTCGGAATAGCGCGCGTCCACGCTTGGTTGCTCCTAATCATAATAAACGTGCCAAGGTGCCCGCTCGCGCGGACACCTTAGAGCCGATTTCTATCTGGCGGGGCGTTTTGCGCCGCCCGCCATCTTGCCAGATACAAAGAATTCAGAAGTCCCCGTGGAAGCCCAGAAGGATACGGACGTTCGATTCTCGGCAAAATAGTACGGCAGCCGACGGATGGCGGCGCTGTAATCATCTCTCCATCTCTCTCTTAATCTTATGGCGATGTATAGCGAATTGCATTCTTTCTTTGTCTTACCCCTAATACTCGCCTTTATATATGCGTCTCTCTTCCTCCCTTATGTGAGATATCGTTGGCTAACACATGCGATCTCTCTTTTACCCCCACTTCTGGTTTGTTAGCCAACTTTTAGAGCATCAAGCGCTAACATAGGATCTGGGCTTCTATGGGACTTCTGAATTCATTGGTAGTACCAAGTGAATTCGACTCGATAAATAGTACGGTAGCCGATGGACGGCGGCGCTGTAATCATCTCTCCATCTCTCTTAATCTTATGGCGATGTATAGCGAATTGCATTCTTTCTTTGTCTTACCCCTAATACTCGCCTTTCTATATGCGTATCTCTTCCTCCCTTATGTGAGATATCGTTGGCTAACACACGCGATCTCTCTTTTACCCCCACTTCTGGTTTGTTAGCCAACTTTTAGAGCATCAAGCGCTAATATAGGATCTGGGCTTCTATGGGACTTCGGAATTCTTTGCCAAGTATTACGCGGCGATGTCTCCGCCCGATCATGGCGCCCAAACGGTCGGCTTCGGTACTAATGGACCTTCGCCAGAGTCGCTGACGATTTCACGCGTCGCGAGTCATCTCGGGACGTCGAGATGTTCCCGATATCTGCATCTGCATCTGGGGTGAATTTCGGCCCGTGCTTTTAGCTCCGGACCAGGGTTGGGTAATTCCCCATTTTTCGAGCTTTCTCACGTATTTTACGTAACAAAGGTAAAGACAAAAGTGAAGAGGTCCGATGCGAGGTCTAGACGTATATATGGCTAAGCACGATCGGGCGCGCCGCCTGGCGGCCGAGGGGGGTACCAGTCCCGCCCCTCGCGCGTGCCGAACTCGACGCGCGAACGGTCATAATCGGCATATGGCGGCCGACACGCAATTTCCCCATTCTGCGGGATTTTCTCATTTCTGAAAATCATTTCTTTTCCTCGCTTTGACGGCGTCCGCCTGATTCGGCGTGACGGGATACTTTGAGGTTAGGCTCGCGTTGGCGGCCAAGCAATGTCGATGATTCCAATACACTAAGACGCGGGACTCTTAAGGTGATATGAATGGGTCATTTATGTATATATATATATATTACTACTACTATACGTTAGTAATAGTAATATATATATTTGTTTGGTTGATTGGGGTATATACATACATTCGAATATATATACATATATATTCATATAGTATATATGATATGAATATATATGTATATATATTCGAATAGTGATATATATACAAGAATAGAAAAGACAAAAGACAAGGACAAGAATAAAAAAGACATTTTGTTTCGAAAAACGAAATTTCAGGAGCATCGCGTTTTTTCTTAGGGCATTCATAATCTCGTGATGAGGTTTCAAATGATGCGGTGACCCCATTAGGAGAAAAGTTTCATAAATATTTTGACTTTTTGTTATGTATATATCACACTTTCATATCACCTTAATGTTTCTTGTACTTCCGCTACAATCCGGGGCTTTATTAACCTATAAAATGGAGGATATAGAATATATATATATATATAAAACATTATTATATGTACATAATCTAATATTGTACTTAAAATATCATTTCAATGTCGAATATACATTATGAATATTTTCCAACTTCTTTTTTCCATATTCTATTAATATTTTATGCTGTCTGGGTGTATTGTTATGTATCACTCAAAAAGGTATCGATAACGAATATCGATACCAAGTATCTCATTTTTAATATATTTTCGACACCTCGGAATAAATACCAAAGAATTGAATTATTGGAATATGATCAATAAGTATCATATCAGTCCCATCGCTATCTATGGTCCTCTTGTTAGGACGAAGGAAAAATGGCGCCAAAGCTGGGCCTCGATAGGAATTCCCATTTCTTTTTTCCCCCGACATGGTGGTTTTTCTTTTCGGCCGAAACGCGGCCAGAAACTCCTGGGGAAAAAACCGCGACAGATTTAGGCGCCGTAGAGGAAAAAAGAAATACCTCGGAGGGCCTTTCTTTTTTCCCTAGGGTTTTTTTTATTCACCAGGACATAACTCCACAGACGATGCGGTCGGCTAGGTTTTTTCGCAACGTTTTTACCGGATTTCTTCATCGACACTTGTCCGCCGGGTCCGCGACAACGTTTCCGTGTTTGCCCAATAATCGAGCAATGATCTCCGTTGCGACAGGTTGTTACGGCAACTTCCGATTTCGCGTTTTTATTGACATTTCGTTATGGTCCGCATGGACACGGTTAGCGCGGTTACCGATGTCAGTGCATATTCTCCATTTATTATATATATTATATTGTATATATATACAATATATACAATATATACAATATATATATATTAACTCATCATAACAATATAAACTCAGGTTTGATACCTACGTGTAGGTATCATTTGGGTATTGATACCATTTGATACTTTCGTCTTTATGTACGCTTTTAAGATATTCATATTTTAATGTTAGGAATCGATACCGATCCCGACGTATTATTTCCATCACTAACCCTCGCGCTAGCGCACCTCCGTGTCCACGCGGTGACTCACGTAGTGGATACAGGTTTTTGCGCGGGATCTTTTTTACCGACTGGGCTGCCGCGCCACCGGCGCGTGCACGCGGACACTCTTTTTCTCGGGGGCAAAAACCAGGCCGAAAAGGACGGTAAAAAAAGGCCCGCGGATTTAGGCGCCACCGAGAAAAAATCTTCAGAGGGACCCTTTCATTCAGTCTTTCTCTCCAAGATGGAATTATCGCGGCAAGGCGTTGCCACCTGGGTGTTTGGATTTCGGAAGTGACTTCGGTCGCGGAGAATTTTTTCGGAAATTTCGCGAGTTTCAGGATCTACCTTAGGATCTCCATATTCACGTTTTAAAGTATGAAACGATGTGAGACACCCAGTTCTATGATATGTTTTATGAACGATTGAGCTTTCGGGTGCCACTTTCACATCCCCTTAAGGTGATGTGAAAGTGGCGTCGAAGAGGTTTTATTTATAAAACTTTTCTCCCAACTCGATTTACCGAATAGTTTGAAACTTTGCAACGTGAATAGAGAGCCTATAAGGAAGGTCCTGAAGCTCATGAAATTTCAATTCTTTTCCAATTTGTTTATAGGTATTTTAAAAATAGTTTATAGAAAATGATATTTCGCGAGTTTCAGGACCTACCTTAGGGTCTCCATATTCACGTTTTAAAGTATGAAAAGATGTGAGACACCCAGTTCTATGAAATGTTTTATGAACGATTGAGTTTTCGGGTGCCAGTTTCACATCCCCTTAAGGTGATGTGAAAGTGGCGTCGAAGAGGTTCTGTTTATAAAACTTATCTCCCAACTCGATTTACCGAATAGTTTGAAACTTTACAACGTGAATAGAGAGCCTATAAAGAAGGTCCTGAAACTCATGAAATTTCAATTCTTTTCAAATTTGTTTATAGGT
>NW_019395004.1:0-22658 GCF_000612105.2 Orussus abietinus | reverse complement strand
CAGACCCAGGGGCCGGATTCGGAGTTGCTTATCGCCTTTCGCATCACCTTAATCGATTGATCGCAAGAAATCGGTATTGCAGTTTCGTTGTCCTTTGACCCTACGTCGGTTTTCAGTCGTCCATTAATAAATTCAACGTAATACACAATAACAACATCGATTCTTGCTGGCAATTTCAAATTTGCGAAGTTGCGATTCTTTATATTATTAAATTCGGACTCGCTCCGCGCACTACTAGCCGGTATTCGTCCGTATCCGAAGACTGGTTAACATATTGACGATCAGAAAGGAAGCGTTTGACATTCTTCGACGAGACGTTTTGCAAATTCAGGAAAATAACAGGGGTTAACTATTTCCATGACTTGTCCTCTTTTATTATATTTTTAATTATTTCATCATAAATTTGTTTGCCCCATTGCCGCGAAATGCTTATTGATGAGTTTAAGTATCTAGATGTTGGCGCATTATCCTTGAGAATTGCTCCAATTCTTTCAACTCCTCTTCCAAGTCTTCTTCAACTTGAATATTTTTGGACATCTCTATATTTTTATTAACAGCGTCATTCACCGTAGAAACTGCAACTGTATATACAAGTTTTTGTCATCTAAATGTTCCGAATTTAAACGTCAAATCGAGCAAAAGCGAAGTGAACATTTTGTTTCTTTATCAAAATAAAATATGTATCGTGATTAATTGAATATCTTATGTAAAACCATTAATGACAAAAAATTATACAGTGTATTTCCGTAGAAAAATATGTGTGAAGTTCCAAAAAGTACAAACCCGATTAATTTAGAACTTCATATACCTACGTATTTTAACCTGTTGACTATGAATAGGATAGTGAAACTTGGCGCAAATGTAATTTTCAATCATATTGACACTTTTCTTTACCTTATTTCGATTAGTATTCGTTTAAGGGAAAAAAGTTCGAGATAAACGTCGCAACTCCTGAAAAAGTACATCGGTTACAAAGTATACATTTTTTTCACTAAGACCGTTAGTTTTTGAGAGAAATGAGATGTCTCTAAAGTAAAAAAAAAAAGTATGATTAGCTGCAGAAGATACGGGTGGGGAGGTGAGAGGGTTACGTACTGCGGGAGCTCGGAGGCGCTCCCCCCCCCCCCTCCGTCGGAACGAAATTGAACTGGCTGGGAGGTGACGCGTTCATTTAGAATTTTTTACCCACATTTTAATTGGTTGCACTACCTGTCAATCGGAGGTATGCGCTATTTGGAACTGTATAAAAAAAACCTGATTTTACCTTGATTATATTTCTGACCATTTTCGTCTTTTTCTATTCGAGTGTACGCCTGTCTTAAATGCTCTTTTTTTTTTTTTAAACAAGAGATTGGTTGCCCCGATGACAAATTTCCGCAGTACATGCCCCTGCAAACAACTATCAATGATCAAATGACTTTCGCAAGTTTTTAAATCCGTGCACTGTACAAGAATACCGATGTCGCAAAGATAAAATCTTTTAACGGCAGGATGCATTTTTGAATTGGTCTTATGAAGAATATCTCGCCAACTTGTAATGTAATGAACTACATCCAATCTTACGAAACACGAAGGTGTTGAAATGTGAATGACTTCTGTACACGTATTTGCGACCAAACAAGCATTAGAATACTCGTTTATTGTGTGAAAATTAGTGAAGGATTTTATAACAGCGATTTGTAACGCATTCGAATCATCTGTTACCACTTCCTTAGGACAAGGAGCGCGTAGTCTTCTCCATTGTTCAAGCCAGTCGCGAATTTTGTTAAAATTATGACTTGCGGACAACGTCTGTGTTACTGGAAATGATACTTTCCTACTTTCTATTACAGCTTCATATAAGAAAATGCGTTTGGGTTTCGATCCATCAGCATGAACCATATTAACTGCTATATTGCCGATACAATCTATAATAATAGAAGGATGGGTAAAGGATGCATAAAACTTGTATTCGTTCAATTGCTGTGGACTGGAATAATGTATATAAAATGGTAATCCGCCGATATTATGGATGGTTCCCTTTAGCATCGTTAATGCCAAAATTTCTAGTGCTCTTCCTGGATCTTTGTTAACGTAAAGGGAGTTAACATAGTCGGTTTTTACTTATCTGAGCGTTTAACTGTCATATACGTGACCTGGCACTTTGTTGCCTTAATTCATACATTTGTTAGCTTGCAAGGCTCGATAGCTGCTCGGTGCACATTTTTTTTCGTGTAATTATTTTCCAATTCCTGAACAATTTGTAGTACAAGAGATATTAATCAAAGTAATGATCATGGAATAAACATTGGTAAATCTACGGTATACTTATTGACGCTATGTGTTCTTTCTTAACAAATTCATCGCCTCACGTATTTTGAATATCTTTCCGTTTTCGCCACTTAGATTGTAGTATATTATAATGAGTAATATAAGGTGGCCGCGGAAGGACTGAATAATATAAAGCCAAAGTAGCTTCAAACACCCTTCAGTCTTTCAGTGGCCACCCTGTAGAATATTAAATTGAAGTATGTTAATGAATTGCATAAAAATATGACCTATAATATATCCCCCCCCCCTAATGATGCGGCGTAAACGGAAGAAAAACATGTGACAATCGCGTATAAAAAGAATCGAAGAAATTTGGCTAAGAATTAAAAATAAAAAGAGAAAATAACAATTTGTAGTTGCAATTATCCTAGCAACCCTCAATACTATTTCAATCATATAATCATTATTGCATAATCATATCTAAAATTGTCATAAATTAAAACATTACATTGTCTACTAAAATACTTCGTTTATTATGCTTTCTTAATACTTTAAAAAATATAAAACTCTAGCAATTATAAGTAATTGCGTGTTATACATACTTTAACGTATCGCGTGATGGTCACCGGTGACCGCCGTGGCGTTAAATGTGTTAAGGAAGTCATCATCATTTATCATTTATATCGCGAAGGAAAGTTGCATTTTGCCTGAAATACTGGATATATATTTGGCATCATGACAAAAATAAAGAGGCGCGACGGCCGAGGAAATAACCCTTTTTTGAGCATTTTTTGTGATACCTATACATCAAGTAAATAAATAAATGTGATTGCATGTAATTAGTCATAGTTTGAACTGTAGACAAATATTTTTTTTATTTGATTAAATACATTTTTATTTAGAAACAAAATTTGACTCTACAGGCCCCATTGGCCCTGCACCTGCAGTCCTTAAAAGACATCCGAAAGCAAAACATTGTTGTCGTACGGAGTTGCTTTGTGAGAGAAGGGAAGAGGAGGAGGCAGCTCCGGGGGAGCGCCAACCCGAGAGAGAGTAAGTGGGAGAGAGAGGGGGCAGCCCCAGGGGAGCGCCAACTCGAGAGAGGAGGCTCCAAGGGAGCGTCAACTCGTAGAGAGAGAGTGAGAGAGAGGTAGAAGAGGAGGCAGCTCCAGGGGAGCGCCAACTCGGAGAGAGGGTGAGAGAGAGGTAGAAGAGGAGGCAGCTCTAGGGGAGCGCCAACTCGGAGAGGAGGAAGATGGGTGCAAAAGGTTTCGGCGAGAAAATATGCTGCGAGGTTCGTTGGTTGACTTTGGGAAACCGACTGCATTTATTTCAGTTTTTGGGCCTTCTTTATATAGTGAGGGCCCCAACGCGTCAGCCAATTAGAGAGCTCCTTAGGGGACCTCTCTGTCTAATTGTCCTATGGGTATTTACCGCGGTTATCCGGGCGACGGCCGCACCCTTCGGCTTCCCGGCGCGGCTCAGGTCAATTCGGGGGAGCGGTAGCGGCGCGGCGGCTCGGGCCTGGTCGCCGCGGCGTCCAAGGCGTGAGCCTCGCGACGCCACGCATGGCACCCGGGGTTCGGCATGCCAGAATATGTGGAGAGAAAGGGGAGAATGGAAGGATCGGGAATTTGGGGGGAGAGGTTGGGTGGACGCGGAGGGTGGTGCGCGCTTGCGCCATCGCGTTGCTGCTCCCCGCTTTCCTTCGGGCCCGGTTGGGCCCGCGCAAGGGAAGTCGGGGGGGTTGAGTCAACGCTCGCGGCCATAATTCGTGAGATCCCCCGAACCTCCGCGGGATGGACTCGAAAACCCCCTCGCGTCCCCCTCGCGACCTAGTCGCGGGGGCCCCGTTACTTGGGGCCGCGGCTCGGGTTTTTCCGCCGACTGCGCGGGCCGGCTAACGGGACCCGCGGCCGGTCGCCCGGAAAAACCCGGTCGTTAACGAGGCTGGACGCGAGGAACGGCAGTTTTTTACAAAGGGGGTCATAAATGGCCATTGTAGGAGTGACCGAGGACCCGGGCGCACGGTGCACGTGTCCGGCCCCGGAACGGGATCGGGGGAGCGGGATTTTTGAAGGACATTGTCAGGCCGTTCGACCCTCGGGTGCGGAATTCCCCCGATTGACCGGGTTTGCGACAACATCCAAGATTTTCATAAAGTATACGAATTCAGTTTTAGTTGAGCGTACGGATTTTTTTATGAATGAAATTTTGCCCAAAATGTGTCAAAAAACGGTACTTCTATTAAAAGATTTTTGATTTTTTTTTCAAAAAACGGATGTCATTTTGAGAATAATTGAAATGTTACAATTTCCGTACGGTTATATAAACTGCATTCACATAATTTAAGGAAATCTTGGGCCTTCTTATTTCAAATTACTTTGAAGGACTTTAGGTACAGGGTGTCAATGGAGATTACGCAGTCTGCAAAGCGTACTGGACAAATTTTACAGAACAATAAAAACGTTTAATAAAATGAAAAATAAATATTTTCCGACAGTTCAAAGCATGATCAGTTCTAAACAAAAATACTGATTTAGCTCTCTGCCTTACAGACGACACAAATAATTCTAAATCAGAACTCTTTTCGGCCGTCGCGGCGCTTGCTCCCCTTAATTATTTTCCAACTTTTTCACATTTATTATTGGAATCAATACGGAAATTTGATTCATAAAAATGTAATTTTTATGCAATATCTTTATTATACTCACTTTTTCTTTCCGCAGCACGGCAATACGTTTTTCCACATTCCCCATCACCGTTAGTGATCAAACATTCAATTTTAATAACTTCTGAGCTAATGTCTAAAAAATATCCCCTGATTTTAGAGCCACAATGACACTTTCCGATAAACTCTCCTCGATTGGAATTTTCATAAATGTGGTAATTTTTATAATTGTAGGCACAGGTAATTTTATTTTATTCGGTTAATTTTTTGTTTAACGTAATTTTCCAGTCGCAGGTCTTAAAACATAGAATGCGTTTTGTAAATTCGCATCTATCCCTATTCTTGAAGCGATGTGATCTATATTCCGTTAAGACGTTGAATTCTTTTTGACTCATATACAGTTCGATGACTTTATCCTGATCACTATTGTTGTTGATTTCATCGACTACAATGTTCGAAATACTGTCGTCCCTTGAATCACTTTCCCGTACATTGTTGCAAATGTCTACTGTTCTGCCCATTAATTCATCGAGTATATTAAATCGATTACAAATTACATACATATGTATACTGTCAGGAGACATGTCTAGTATTGAAGATAAATTTTGCCATATTTTATCTCTCTTGCCAACAACTTTTTTTATCGGATATTAAATCCGTAACGTGCTGTTTCAATACATTTCTAATTTTTTCGTGGTCACGAAACGGCGGTCTACCCACACGTCTGGACATTTTGGCACTGAATGAAGAATTAAAGCTGTTTCGCGACTCGTTACATAACAGTCCCGCTACTTGTTACAATTGCAATCGGTTCGACCGAAAAAGAGTTTTCATTCACCTCGTTGATGCAGCTTGGGACAAATGGCATCAGATGCCGGTCTTGAGCCTGTAGAAACCGAAAGCACTGTCTTTGAAACTGAGGTCCGGGACGATCGGTACCAGATGCCGGTCTTGAGTACCTGGAAACCAAAGGTACTTTGGGTTCACACTGGCGGCAGTATCTCTGGCCTAGTCTCGCGGCTGACTTAATCGTCCCCACAAAGTGCGCTCCATCGTCGGAGTACTCGTTTGTTAATGACGCGTATAGGTTTCGGAGCCGCTACTGGGTTCACTTTCGCGACACTCCCGGGGGTCGAGGGCGGAGAACCGTCCCATAAAAAGGGATCGGTGAATGGATTATCCGACGGAGTAACCACTTTTCGG
Source organism: Orussus abietinus (assembly GCF_000612105.2). Classification (NCBI taxonomy): domain Eukaryota; kingdom Metazoa; phylum Arthropoda; class Insecta; order Hymenoptera; family Orussidae; genus Orussus; species Orussus abietinus. The sequence goes on along the minus strand of NW_019395004.1, from coordinate 16,534 downwards.
GCTGATCCCGGGATGGCGCGCGGTGCCATCGGCACCTCGACCTCGCTACTCGCTGCGGTCGCGGTCGCGGTCGCGGCGAAGCGACGATCGATGGCGACGTTGCCCCCGAGGACGCCTGGATATCACCTGGTCGGATCGACGGTCGCAGCCGTGCCCTGTGGTTGGAACGGGGCGACACGCTGAGCGTCCGGTCGCGGGTGTACGGTAGCCTGGACCCGATCCGAGCCGTTCGGAGGGTGAGGACTTGGATCGCAAGGCCGTTCGGTACTCCGATTCCGATCGTACGATCCGAGCCCTGTAAGGACCCACACGGAACAAAAGCTCTATTATACGTTGTAACGTGCTTCAATTCTGGTCCCGTTCAGAGGGATACCGATGGATCACAAAAGGGCCCTACGTCCAAATGTCCCTATCCTCTGCCCTGACTCGCACCCACCCCTGAGCACACACACGCAAACCCGATTCCGGTTGGGCGCCAGGCGTCCTAGGACACCAAAGTTCGGGGGACCTTCGGCCGCCCTTCCCTAGAGCTCAGGCTCTCCCAGTGAGAGCGGAGCCGGAAGGCAAGGGCGAAGGGCTTATCCCCGGCTTCTCCTAGGCCCGCCCTCGGAGAAGACTTTCCCCAAAGGTGTTACTACTCCTAAGGGCTTCGCGGCCAGAGCGAAGGGTCTGCTAGCTCAGCTGGGTTGGCCTCCGAAATGGCCGCGGGGAGGGGCGAGGTAAGGGCACTTAACGCCCGAGATTTCTAATTGTCCGGAAGGGACCCGATTTCTTTTCGATAACTTAGAGGAAAGGTCTGCCTTGGTAAATAAATAAAATAAGCTGCAAAATTAAAGGGTCAAATCACAATCCGATTTATTCACCCGAGAGAGATTTTGTTGGCAAGATCAAATGAACAGAATCAAGTTAACAAAGAGCCGAACGGCTAAAACCCGACAATTATTCGGCGAGAAAGGAAATCCAAAAAAAGGCTTTTTGAAATGAGGGTTTCCGGAAGGAAAATTTAACAATTCGCCAAAAGGCGTGAACCCGACATAATTTCGGAAAGTTAACGCGCGCGACGCCGGCGCGTCGACAGGAAATTAATTATTTTACAACAATATAACGAAAACCAAAAAGAATTATATAACAAAGCAATATTAACAAAGTAAGGAAAGTAAGATAATCAGGAAAATAGGAACGCTCGCCACTTATATAAAGGAGCTACAAAATCAGAATTTTCAGATGAGGCTGTCGAAAAATAATTATGTTACATGCAACAAATGAAACAGATATTCAGCTCGCGTGAGGGACTTAGAACAATTTCAGAAAAGGAACATAAGTTTCGAACTCTCCGTAGGAACTTTAAGAAGAAGATAGACTGGGAATGAAATTAGTCTAGGCAAGACACAATAATATAAAATAACAAGATAATACAAAGAAAATAGGAAATTGATGGATATCCTTGTTCAATATACGCGAACCGAACTTGTTCTAAGTGGAACGCGAAGGGACTTTAAGGGATATTAATTAATTCAGAAGGAATCTTAAATCGCAATTAATCGCGAGAGGAACTAACTTTAACGGAATGAGGAACGATCGGCCTTTCGATCGATTCTACAGGAAGGGAATCGATAAGGTATAGCAGAGAGGCACTTAGGAATCTTAATTATTTCGAAAGGGAACTTAAATCGCAAATAATCTCGCGAGGGACGATCTTTAAATTGAACGAGGAACGGAAACCTACGAGATAGGAAAGAGAAGAACTTAGAAGATCTTAGTCGAAGGGACTATCGCACTTTAAATCGTGCGTGAGATAGGGCGTCGGACGGTTCCGAGGGACTTAGAATTTTTCTGGCCCGTCCTAATACAGGGAAGAGATAGAAAGGAATATTGGAAACGTCTCAGGATTTCCAAAATGGCCTTAGGAGAAGCCTTAGACCCGAGGAATGGAACTTTGCAAGACAGGTACTTCGTTAAGAAACTATTAACGAAAGTATTACCGAAAATCGCTCCGGAATCGGAAAGGAGAGAAACAATACTTTCCGAGGAGGCGACAAGATAGAAAAGGTATTAAAGGGGAAGTCTTCGGTCGAAAATCGTCGCGATTTCGCCGGACAAGGAAATAGAGTTGGCAAAACGGAGGGACATACACCTTTCGCAACGCGACGGTCGCTACACGATGCGGAAACGGGCCGTTCGGCCCCGAGGGATAAGGAAAAGGAAAGGTGATCGCTCACCGGGTGACACGGACGGCCCTTTGGCCGCCTCGTGGCTTCTTGGTTCGCGGCCTCGCGAACTTGAGAATGGAATGATTATTTCCTAAAAAAAAGAAGAGGCTCGGGAAGGAGCTTGCAAGGCAAGTGCGGGGTCCGGATCACACGATCCGGGCCGCAAAAGGGAGACTAACTCTACTCGCGTGGGACTCTTTTAATCATAAATCATCCCTGAAATAGTGTCCCGAAATATATTTTTTGTTTGAAAGTGACTCGCCGCGCAGTCGGTCAAGTCGGCCAAGTTCCTGGCGAAGGTCCTGGTTCCCTGGAACCCCACCCCCGATTCTCGTCCTCCCCTCGATTCTGCTGCACGGTCGCCCCACGCGACCGCGACCTGGCGCGGCCGTTTGTCGCCCCGTGCGACTAACGACCTCCTCTATGGGGAACGCGGACGATACCGAACGACTTCTATGGGGGGGGGGGGGGAGGAGTCTACTCGCGGTGTGGGCCCGGGCCCCGGTTACCTGGCTGCCCTGTGGCCTACCGGCTCCGGGTCGCTTGTCCTCCTGGGCGGCTGCGGCGAGAGTCGGTGATGTAAGCGGCGTTGAGGTCGGTCCTGGGCAATTTTTCCGGAACCAAGAAGGACGGCCCGCGTCCGGCGGCCCGTTTTATTCGGATTCCCCCTCCACTGGTCCGATGACGTCCTCAGGGTCCCATTGGCCTAATTTTCTTCCCGTTGACCCAATTACGCGGCTTCTGGTTCCCCCGTGGGGATCCTCGGCCGGCGCGTTCCCGTGATGGGGGGTCCCCGGGGGCCGGCGGGCTGCCGGCTCGCGCCACGCGCGAAGATCAGGGACGGCACCGGTGAGGGCCTCCCCCCCCCCCCTCGGGCCCGATGATGCTTCCTCCCGAGGCGTCCCTCGTCCTGTGTTGGTCCCGGTTGACCTGGGGCTCGATCGGAGCCGTGGCCCCAGGTGTCCCTCCCTCGAGGAGGTCGCCCTGGATGGCCTCGGTGGTCCCCAAGGCGCCACTTAATCCCAATTGTCGTGGGTCTTTTTGGCCCGTCCGCTGCACCAATCCATGGCCGCGGACGGGTTCCTCAGGGACACAGAGGCGCCTCCTCGAGGGTGTCGGCGATGGTCGGGGCCTCTCAGGTGGGCTCCTGCCCGCTGGTCCGGCACCAGGCTGGGAAGTCGGCACCCTCCCCGCGGGCGGGCCTCCTCACGCCGCTAGGACGAACTGAGGCCCTGCCCCGGCGGGTCCGGCATCCGGCGGCCTCCGCAGGTCCGACCCCTGCGTGGTTCAGTTGGCCCGAGGGGAGAGGCTGGTGCCGCCCTGGGTGGCGGTAATTCGCCCTTCGGTGATGCTCGGAATGTCGACCTGGTGGTGCCCCGCCGCCGCTTCCTTCGGCCGATGTCCTGACGGCCCTGACGCCGTGTTTTGTGTCGTCCCTCGGAAGTCGAACGTCGCGCGCGCGGAGCCTGGCCGTCGCGCTTACAGGTATCGATAGCGAGCGAGACCTTGTAACGACTATTCTCTCATTCTAGCCGATTAAATTAAAATCTGGCGATTTCCCTGCCTAATCTGGCTTAAGGCCCAAGGGATGCTAAAAATGAATGAAACGGTCGATGCATATTTTCTTCCCGGTAAGCCACGGAAGAGAGAGAGGGATTAGTCGAATCCGGCGTACTCGATTAGATAATTCAAATGCCACTTTTCGGCAGGAGAGAAGGCAAGGTACTTCGGAGACGACTGATTCCCCTTATCATTAACTATAAAAAATGAGATTACTAACAGAAGGGGTTCTCGTTCTATATCTCTTCTACGCTTTCTCGAATTCGCGTGCCCTGTGTACGGTAGGAAGGAAATGGCATTAAAACAAGAATTATAAGGGACATCAAATATAATTGGGCCAGCGGCCCCACCGCCCCCGACCCCTCCAGTCACCGCAGCCCGGACCCCTGGTTCCTTGTGGCCGGTGTAGAAAGGAAAAGAATAGCGCCGTTTTGTGACGGCATTTCCCCCACAGAAATGCCACATCACAACGTATATACAATGTTTTCATGGCTACGGGATGTTTCAGTATATCAAAACTTAAAATATATGTCTGTCTGTTGCGTCAAGTGTGGTTTTCAATTAAATCTTTTTGTTTTTGATATCGTTATGCTATTCGAGATTTGATGTGGACGGGCTCCACGGTCACACTTTGTGTAGTGTGTTTCTGTGACCCTTTAACGAAAGCGCGAGACCGGCCGCAGACTGTCTCGCTACCGCTTGGAAGGGGAACGGCTCTATGCCGTCATGCTTCTCACGGTAAGCGAGTCGTATCGCTGAGTTTCCTAACAGGTTGCCGAAAATTCCTGAAAGGGGAATTCGTCTAATGGGCCTCCGTTCACAGGTGGTCCGAGGTATCCAACCGGACGCTTTGCCGGAGTTTCCCTGGGTGCTCGGTCCCACCTACCTACTAAGGGCAACATTTTCACCTCGTAAAGAGCGGCACCTACTGCCTCGTCTCCTCGAGCTTTTAATCCGCTTGCCAGGGGGATCGGTGCAATACCGTCACGCCTAGCAAGGGTATTGCGAGAAGAGGATACTTTTCCCGAAGGAGCAGCGCAATGTTACCAAGTCTAGAGACTCCTTCGATAGGGATAGAACGATCAGAAAGGACCTCGATAACAGAAAATCCACGCCTTTTATACCCGTGGAGTTCATGGGCTCTATTACTATATCGTCGGGTTCCCACTCTGGCCCGCGTTCTTTGACGTGCTATTGGACACGATGGTTACCCTTAGACGAATTCGTAATTTCTCGCCCTTTGATTCGTCGGGGTCAAGGCCGTGGTCACTTCCTCCAATCGGGGTGACTTATGTCAACGTTAGATTCAATTTCATCGCGATGTTTCATCGCGCGACCTCGTGATTTTGCCCGTGTTGTGTGCGCGCGAGGCTCGCTCTCGACACGCCGAGCAAGCGATTGTATTTATATCCCCTTCGAACTAGGTATCGCGTTTACTATTCCTCGCGGGGACAAGATTTGACTTATCTGCCATAGGTGTCGCGTCGAGTACCTCCGACACGTCACAATATATATTGCAACGCGCCTAGTCGAATTCCCGGGCATGCTGGCAAACAGGGGGGGGGGGGGCAGATCGGGACCGGTAGAGAAATCAGCCCTCCGCGAGGTCGGCCGGCGGAGGTTCGCCCGAAGTACGCAGGGCCACTTTTAGTAGAGCGCCAGGCGCGAGAAGCGCGCCGCGGCCCGCGGTTTCCCGGCCGGGCGAGGCCTACGTCGCGGAGCGAGACACGGCCCCCGCAGTGCTGCCAGAAGAAAAATCCCGCGCGTGGGATTTTCCCCTCCCGTCCCAATGTCCCCACCATGACGTGTCTAGCTCCCCCTTCCCTCATTGTCCAAACCCCCCTTACCTTTCACTTGTGGCCCAGATCTACGGAACAAAATGAGCGCTGGAGCCGCCACGCCGCCGAAACGATTTCGTATCTGCGCAGAGATATTATAACCCTAAATTTTATGTCAAATATCAGACGCAGAGATGAAGATGACCTTCCTTCATCAGAGAGTTTGTGAATAAATATCTATATAAAGAAATAAATCAGAGAAGAGTAGAGGCTGTAGAAACTTTTGGAAAAGAAGAAAACATGATTTGAAGATCATGTTTTATATCAGATACCCGGGCACCGCATCGGTAACAAAACACCTCCGGGGGTTTCGGGCACGCGGTGTACCGGTGCTCATTGCTCCCGCAATTAAAGCATCCCCTCCAGACGCGGGGTCGGTCAGTGGGGCGTCCATCCGGGATTTGTTCCTTAGAGATGCCGCTTGGACCCACCGGTGGCTGGGCGGTCGAGGTGGTTTCGACTGGTGGCGGATTCCACCCGGCATACGGGGGACCCTTAGCCGGCCCGTGAGGGGGGTTCAGCGCCTCCATCTCGCGCTCGAAATTGGGGAAGCGCAGGCACAAGCTAGTATTGTGCAATCCCCCGCACAACGGGCACCGCATCCATAGTGGGCGGTACGGCACGAATTCCGGCTCCGGATCGGGCGCCTCTACTCGTCCCGTTCCCTCACCGAACCCTTTTTTGTGGGGCGGTTGGGCCGCGTGCTCCCCCCAGCTTCGGGGCCGCACTCCTGGTGAAGAAGACTGGGGCACCCCGCGGCCGCGTCCTCGGGTCGGCCGCGTCGGTGAGGTTGATCCCGTGTGGGTCTGTACCCCTCGGGACCGGTAACCCAGTAGCTCGGGGTTGGTCTGGGTGCCGCGGGTCTCCCTCCACCCGGTCTGGGTGTACTGGTGGAGTAAGAGGGTATCATACCCTACTCCGCATTGCGTCCCGATGGAGCGAGTCTGGGGCCACATTGTCCCGATGGAGCAGCTGATGGGGGTCTGGGTTCCCCTCGTGGTGCTGCTCCCTTCCCACTGCGTGGCTACATCCCGCGGTGGCAGCACCTCGCGGACCGTGTACCCCCTGGCGTCAGGATTCGGCCCGGGTCGCAGAGGGCACGGGCCGGAGGCGCGGTGGGTCACCTCCAGAAGGGTCCGCTCCAGCGCGGCCGGAAAGTCCGGAAACCTCCTGGTAGCGGCTCTAAACGCGGCTGCGTACGGCAAGAGCCGGTCCCATGGGGATGGTGGGCGGTCTGACGCCATCGCGTTTCCGTGCCAGAAAATCAGATAATCCTATCCGGAATAAACAGAGAAAAACCGCTCGAAACTCGAGAACGAAACTGAAATCGCGGCTGATAAGAGAAAAAGATAAGGGATGTTCAGAAAATCATACCACTAATCGATGGTCCTTAAGGCTTCAGAGCAGTTAAGGCGTACTTACTCCGCCTTTGTACGGATCGTCCAGAGAACTCCTTCAGAAAATTCGTCCAGAAAATCCTGTTAAGGTGGAGGAATGGAAGGATGGTAAATTTTTATGTTCTCCACGTGAACCCGCCCTGCAGGTTCACTTGCCAGGGTACTTATTTCATAAACGAGATTAGATACTCTTCGCGATACTTTAAATGGTCCGTGAAATCTTGGCATTAATTTGGCTGCGATTTTCTGGGTGGCAGAGGATAGGACGTACTGTTTCTTTAAAATTATGTCACCTACCTTGAATGAACTTGGGCGCCTGTGAGCGTTATAATACTGTGATTGTTTTTGAAAGGCGTCTTCTAAATTTTGAACTATTTGATTTCTTAATTGGTTCAAGGAATCCATTCTTTCCTTCCATTCGTCGGGGTGTTGAGCCTCGATTTCGAGTTCCGCATCGGGGTCAGAAACCCGTGTGGCTGTGGGCCGAGGCTCACGTCCCGAGTTCAAGAAAGCAGGAGTGGCTTTAATGGAAGTATGATAAGCGGTGTTATACGCGAACCTGAAATCGGAGATATGCAAATCCCATTAGGTGTGATCGTTTTCCAGAAAAGCGATAATCATGGTTTTAAGTACCCGGTTTATCCTCTCTACGGGGTTGGCTTGCGGGTGGTATGGAGGAGTCGTAACCTGTTTGATTCCTAATTCATGTGACAAAGCTCGTAGGTCCCTGTTTACAAATTCAGTCCCGTTATCCGTCAATAAGACTTCCGGAGTACCCCATCGAGATATTACCGTGTCGCGAAGGGCTTGGCAGATCGTTTTTCCCGTGGCCTGCCGCAGTGGAACGTACTCCACCCACTTAGTGAAGGTATCCTGAATGACTAATAGATAACTTTTTCCCGACTTGCTACGAGGTAAAGGGCCCATGATATCGGCGGCTACGACCGTCCAGGGCTGCTCAATTACGCGGTGGCCCATGAAGCCGGTCGGAGCAGCTTGCTCCACCTTGCAGCGTTGACAAGTGTCACAATGTCGGACGTAATGTACAACGTCCCTATACAGGCCAGGCCAATAAAAAGAAGTGGCCAGTCGCTGATAAGTCTTTTCGATCCCGAGATGACCAGCTCGAGGGGTATCGTGAGAATCGAAAAAGGCTTGTCTCCGCTCGGGGATTGGTAACACGCGTTTCCACGAGTCGAGATCGGTTAGATTAGCTGACTTCACGAGGTCGGGACGATAATGGAAGAGTTGGTTGTCTTCGATCTTCCAGTCGGGAAAATTATTAGGGTGTTCGGACACGGCCTCGTACTTTCGAACATACCAAGGGTCGTTGACATCTACTAAAGCGGATAGATAATCGGTAACTGGTTCGACAGAAAGTTCAGAAAGTTCAGAAAATTCATCCGAGAAAAGAGTAGCCGAAGGTTCAGAAAAATTTGACGGTAACTGTTCAGGCAACCTCGATAACACATCGGGAGCGTGGTTCAGGGCACCCTTACGATATAGGATCTCAAAATCGTATTCGGCTAATTGGAGGGACCATCTGGCCAATCTTTCCGTCGGATCTTTCAGGTTATGCAACCATCTTAGGGAACTGTGATCGGTGATGACCTTAAAATGATAGCCTTCCAAATATGGCCGAAATTTTCTAATAGCCCAAACCACGGCCAAACACTCCTGCTCGGTGACAGTTTAATTCTTCTCGGCTGAAATGAGATCACGACTTGCGTAAGCGATGACATGCTCTACGTCGTCCTTGGTCTGAGATAAAACCGCTCCTAATCCGACGATGCTAGCATCTGTTTGCAAATGAAAGGTTAGAGAAAAATCATGGCAAGATAAAGTGGGTGAGGTAGTCACGAAATCGCGCAGAGAAGTAAAAGATTTGATTTGATCCTCGTTCCAAGCCCATTTTTGACCCTTTTTCAGAAGGCACGTTAAGGGCTCAGCTAGAGTCGCGAAGTGGGGAACGAACCTCCGGTACCAAGAAGCCATCCTCAAAAATCGACGCAACTGTGGGATATTCGTAGGAGCTGGATACTCTAAAACGGGTCGTACTTTCTCCGGATCGACTTGAAGTCCATTGCGATTAACCAGAAAACCTAGATAGCGCACCTGCGATCGGCAAAATTCAGATTTCTCTGAATTAATCGTCAGCCCTGCTGATTTAATTCTTCCTAAAACCTTACGAAGTTGCTCGAGATGTTCCTCAAAAGTAGCGGTGACGATAATGATATCGTCCAGATAAGCAAAGGCAAACGGTTCCATTTCGGGTCCAAATAAGGTATCGAGAAGTCGTTGAAAGGTTGCCGGGGCATTAGTTAACCCATATGACATTCTTTTAAAATGGAAAAGTCCACGGCCTGGAACAGTAAAAGCCGTGATTTCTCGGCTATCGATCGCGAGAGGTACTTGAAAATATGCCTGGCTTAAGTCAAGGGTTGAAATATAGTGAGCCTTCCGAAACTTATCTAAAATATGACTCATATACGGTAACGGATACGCGTCCCTCTTAGTTACGCTGTTAACGCGTCGAAAATCCAGGCAAAATCTATAAGTATCGTTAGGCTTTTTAACCATAACGATAGGGGATGACCAAGCGCTACGAGATGGCTCTATGATGTCTTCATGGCGCATCTTATCCACCTCCGCGTAGATCGCCGCCTGAACCTTTTCGTTAACAGGGTAGTAACGTTGTTTAATTGGAGCGCTGTCTCCTACGTCAATTCGATGTTCGGTTAACGGAGTAAGAGTAAGATTATCCGACACAGGTGGAAGTTCCGTCTTTAAAAAGGCGTCTAAACGAGTCTTTTCCGTTTCGGTAAGATCACTAATCCCACAAGCTAATTCCTCGACTAAAGTTAAATGTCCTTGAAAATGAAAATTAGTAAAAGGGTTCGAAGAAAATCCCCAAGTTAATGTTCCAAAATTAATTCTTACGTGAAATTTATGCAGAAAATCGAGACCTTATACGCAGGGAACAGATAAGGAAGGTAAAAGATAAACAGTCATTAAGTTACTACGGTCCTCGACTCGAATTTCCTGTCGAACGTCTTCCACTTGTCCCGTAGCCATCATTATGCGGCATGTAGAATCAGAGAAAATCGGGATATTTATAGAATGGACTAAGGCTATTGCTTCTGGGCCGAAAAAGGTTCGGAATGAAATGTTCGGACGGATGCCGCGTCCTGGGAACGCCCGCTCGCGGCCAAGTTACGGCGACAGGGGGCGGGCACAAAGGGCCGGGCCCTTAATTGTCCGGTGCCCAGGACGCCGGACTTCCGGGCCAGGAGCCCGACCGGTCGTCGCCGAGAGACCCGGGCTTGCTGAGGTCTGCCCGGGTGGACCGGGGAACCCCGAAGAAAATTCCAGGCGGCCGTTTAGAGAGAAAGCGACGCGCCAAGGGCCCCGACGGACCCACCATCAAATACGGGCCTGCCTCTAGGAACGCGTAGCGCACGAGAGGCGCGCGCCCCGCCGCCCCTGCCACCACCACCCCGCACGCGCCATCAAGCGCCAATTAGCGCAGCGCGATGCGCGACGATTTTGGAGATTTCGGCGACAGCGGAGCGCCTAGACCAATCATCGATCGGGATCAGGATTCTGGAGTGATCGCCCGGAACCCTATAACCAGCCGGACACTGAGCGCTCCGACCTTCTTCGCCCACGGACCGTCGGACCGGACGCACCGCCTTTCCTGTTATCTGGACCATTTCCTGTTTTCTGGCAATTTCTACACCTTTGCTCAGACTAGAGAAAGCCACGTCGCAGCCCCAAACCACCATCCCTGGGAGGAGCGAGGTGGAGGCACCGAGGTAGCCGGCGAGCGGCGGCAAAAAGGCCGATAAAGTAAGTGCCCGTTTTCTGAGTGCGCGGGGAGCCGGTTTTCGTGAATTAGAGTCCCTCGCGGGTCATCGTATTTTCTGGCATCGAAGTAGTTTCGGGTGAAAGCTTTCCTTTTCTGTTTGATTGCGGATTCTCTGTTGTGCGGGTAAAATAATAGCCCGGGTTATTAAGCGACCTTAGTTCGCGCCCGGAGGATCGGGTAGCGTAAGTCTCGTGCCGGCGGCCGGAGTGATAGTCGCGAGGACGGCCTCTCCGCGTCCCGCGCGGGCGAGCAACCGAAACGCGTTCTTGGGGGGTAGAGAATCCGCCGGGTGAAATCAGAAGAGAAAAAGGAAAGTCTCGGTCGCGATTAGAGTGCGAGTAGAGTGAAGGCTCCCCGGGCTAGGGCCAAGCCGTTTCCGAGTTGTCCGCCATTTAGGAATTGTGATTAATAAAGCCCTTTTGTTCTCGGGTTTTCTAAGTATTGAGAAATTGTTCCCGTTATTATCTTTGCTTTTCGAGTCGGGTAATTCTCTGCGGATTTCTGAGTTCTAGTAAGTTGTCGAGTCATTTTTGAATTGTGTCGCGATATTTTTCTGACCTTTTCGAGTTCCCCGCGGTCGAAGGCGAAGAAGCCGCGCTGCGACCGCGTGGTCGCCCGCGTCGCGTTCCAGGCGCGCAGGACGTAAGTCCCCGCGTAGTCTTTGTTTCGAGTAATCTGAGATGCCGAGTACCCTTTTATATGTCCGGCATAATTAACGCTTAAAGGCTCTCTATTGTTTTTCAATATCTCCCGTCGATAAATTAATATTTGTAATTGCGAATTGGGCGTAAAAATGTATTGTGAACTTGGCGTAATATTTTATTGCGAATTTGGCTGCGATATCCTTATGTTCACGACACATGTTTTCCTATAATTGATATTAATTTTGTTTCTCTTTATTTTCCTGTATCTCTGATGTATTTGTCGTCGAGTGAACAGCGAGCGAGTACTCGAACCTTTCCGAAATTATTTCTCGTAGGCCACAAGTATAATTATCTTTGCAGAATAATCGAACATATCTGAAATCTATTTATCTTATACCACAATTATAATTATCTTGACAGAGTAATTACGAAGATTTTTGCAATTATTTATCTTAGACCCGAATTTATTAAAGTTAGAAATTCGAGTCAGTGACGGATTGTTTAACATTGAATTTTGGCTTTTAGAACCTTGTAGGGACTAGTTAAGTTCATCAAACTTATCGAGTATTCAGGTTCGATCCCGTTTCCTAATTTGTGATTTCCTGTTACCTCACCCCGCGTATTTCCTTATATTTTCCTGAAGCTGGTAATTTTCTGAGGGCGAGTTTCTCTTCGCTTTCGAACGAGTCGGTCCTATATCGCCCTGTAAATAGAACGGACTATTTCGGAAATTCAGTAACGATCCCATAATTTTTCTCGTTGAGTTAAAACTTTATTTTTCACTTATTCGAGGGTTGAGTTATTTCATTGTCGGTCTGTCCAATTGGGCCTTCTTCTTTTTCCCTTTTTGTTTCGCGTTAGGATCAAATAGTGGTGTCACGTAACCCGTAGTGTTTTGAGAAGAGGTCCGATAACTTTCCTTACCCCGCCCTCTCCGAATCTGGCGCCTGCGCTCTGAGCTAGACGGCCGCACCGGTCGCCCGAGCTAAGGGCCGGCCGAGAGACGTTCCCCCTAAATTTGGGAATTTTGAGATTTTGTGGCATATTTTGGAGAATCGGCCTCCGTGGGAGGCCTGGCGCCCAAACTTTTTGTGTAAGTTGGAGGAAACGGCTCGGAGAGTGCCCTGGTGGACTCCTGGGACTCGCGAGTTCGCGCTTCGGGTAGCCTCTCGAAGGGTCCCGGTAGGCTTCGGGAGGTTTCGCATTGGTGGGGGAACGGTAGTCTCTCAGCAGGCCTCGCTCATAGCGACCGGCCGAAGGTAATGTGCGCAAAAGGCCGAGGCGCAGCGGGCCTTGGCACGGGGTAGATAGACCCCGGTAGAATATTATATATTATATGTTATTTGCCACGTCACAATGTATATATATATTGTAACGGATAGGAACGATACGCGGAACGGTGTCAACAACGGACACTTTGTTCGGGGGGGAATTCCGGGCCCGCAGCGCCCGGACGATTGCTCGTCACCTTCGCCCGGTCGTCTAGGCGGATCTGCTCGAGCCACTCAAAATTATTTCCCGGTTTCGGGAACGAGACACAAAGTTGGGCGCCAGGCCTCCCCGGAGGCCAAAAATTACTCGACGGCAAACTCTCAACTCTCGAAAATCTCCACAACTCAAAATTCCAGTACTCTCGAACAAATCTCGACAAACTCAAAATTGACTCAAAGGACTAGGCTCGAACGATCTCCGCCTCGACGATCGTCGCGGCGCGGCCGACTAGCTCAGAGCGCGCACGTGCCAAGGTTCGGAGAGGGCATGGGTAAGACCAAGATGCGGGGAACAAAGGGGAAAACCTCAAAAGATTTGGGGAAATTTCATAGGCTCGAGGAAACAGGGGAATTCAGCCGCACTTACTCAAAAGGAAAACGAATTCGAATTTGGTACCAAGTTTTAACAAATTTATTCTAGCAGTAAAAAAGGAAATAGAAAATAATTAGATTAACAAAAGGAAGCGCGAAAACAGAAATGCGACATGAAAATAGGGTTCGGCGGAAGGCCGCCCAAAAGACAATTAATTTAGCAAGGTAATTCTCGCGGGACAATTAGGCGAGAGATAATTAAAGCAGGAAATAGAAAATGGAGAGAATATCAAATATCTTAGAAAATTACTAGCTTCCCCGGGTTATCGCCGGGAAAGACAATTTACCGCGAAATATTCAAAAAGGGGCTCCGCTCAACACAAGTTCGAGGGTTCGTCAACTCTCGGAAAATCTATTTCCGCAGGCTCCAATCGACCATAATGCAAAAATAATTCTACGACTCGAATTACTAAAAATACACAACGGGTTCGCTATAATAAAGAATATGGGTCATCTAAATTCTAACTCGCACACAATCAAAATACAATTCAATGATTCAAAAATCGGACATGCTCAAAATACAATCTAATAATTCAAAAACTTGCGCTCGCGTTCATGGACTAATGGACTCGAAATTACACGACAGGTTCTTGACTCTAAATTTCCGCAATGTTGTACAAAATTCATTCGACGGACGAGTCGCAAACCTACTCTCAACATTATTCGGCACACTAAACTCAAAAATTAAACTCAAAACGATCGCAACTTCCACCGGAAGAAAAGCGGGCTTTCCGGGGAAGAAAATGGGTCGCGGACGCGGGCGACCACGTGGTCGCCGCGCGGCTTCTCCGCCTCCGACCCTGAGGGAAAGATACTGGACGCGCCTAGGACTCGACTTCTGGCCGTGACAAAGGACTCTAAATTGACACAATCATGAGATCTCTGCACCGAAAATCAAAACCATTCGCAAATTCTCGGGGAACGATCACTTCCAAAATATCTCGAAAAGGGCACTTTTCCCGCCGCGGGCTCAAACCATTCACAAACCGGCGTGAGAAAAATGACTCTACTGAACTCGAAAATTAGTCTCGGCGGAAGTCAAAACCGTTCACAAACTTCCGCCAGACAAAGAAAATTATACTACGAAGAAACTCGAATTTCACGGCCAGACAATAGAAATGATGACTCGAACTGCGCGCTTTTATTTTAAAGGGGCGCAACAGAAAATGACAAAGAAGTGGCTAGAAAATAATAGGACACGACTCGAAGAATACAAGAAAAGTCGCTCTCGTGTCCACTCGAGGAACCCCACGGCCTTCCGAGAGGCTAACTCAAAATCCGATTTTCGCGGGTCGTAGGCCCCACCAGGGCAAACCGGAAGATCGCTCGCGTGAGACTAACGAAGACCGTCTATTCGGTACGCTTCTGCTCACCGGCGCGACACGATTCGGGCCCTACGACTTCGCGAAGTTACCCGGAGACTCTAATTTTTATAAATAATCAACCAGGGGTCCTCGAATAGGCACATGACACTTACTTTACTCAAGAAAATTCGCCGCCGCTCGCCGGCCCCTCGGCTAAATCCCTCGATGAGCCGGGAAGGCCGTCGGGTCCCTTGGTGGCAATGGGAAACAATTTAAGACAACCAGACAAATTAAAGAAAACTTTTCAGCACAGGTCCGCTCGGTCCGACGGTCGTAGGCAGATAAGATCGGGGCTCTCTAGGCGCTGTTCTATATAGGGCTTCGGCTGGCCAGTCCGAATTCCAATCGGCGCCGCTGATTGGTTGAGATGCCCCTTAGCACCAACTTTTCGGCGGAATTAGCGTGCGCCGGCCCGATTCCTAGGGCAGGGGGTTGCGGTGGCGCGATCTCCGTGCGCGGTTGCTGGGTAAAGGCGTTGCGCGCCTAGCGCACGTCGAGCCGCCGGCGATGCCGAGCGGTGGTTCGTCGGGTCCCGATGGGCCCTGGTCTTCTGGGCCCCCGAGGTTTTCCCATCTGGGGGATCCTGGCTCACCCAGGGACGGACGCTTGGGTAAGCCCCGGGTACTCCGGCGAGGGCGTAGAATCCACGCCTCGCCTCGTCGGTGGCAGCCAGGGTCGCTGGAGCTCCTGCCTCCTGGTTCGGCTCTTGGCCGGGTAGTCCTGCTGCCCCTGCGGGCGGCCGAACCCGAGCCTCCAGGGCCCGTCTGCGGCCCGCCCCCGCAGGCAAGGCCACCAGGGGGTGTAGCAGGGCCGACTTGCCCTCCGGGTGGAACCGACGAACTGGCCGTGGCACCGCGGCTGATGAGCTCGGTCCTGGAGCTCCTGGCCGCCGAGGCTTCCTCGACGGCTTCTTTCTTCCCAGCCGGGGCGACGAGCGGTAGCACGCGCGCGAGCGCGACCTCCGAGAGGTCGCCGATGTTGACACTCCGGCCTAGCGACCGGAGCCGCGCTACGCGATACAGAGATTTGGCGAGCTCTCGACCACCTCGCCAAATATTCATTCCGAATATCGGCGAGTGCTCGAGAGTACGCCCGGGAACTCTAAAAAAAAAGCAACAAATGAATGATTCCTCACAGGAAATTGGGAAGAGTTCCCGCGGATCGCTAAATTAGGATGTAACAAATTACTAAAGAATTATTAATTAGGCATTCTCTCCCTCTCCCCCGGGTCGGTGACCGTCGGACCTCGGACTCTGCAACCAAAGAATGCTAAAAAAAAGAGATGTCGGCCGAAATATGGGGTCGCCGTGGGGTGGCAAAAATATACCACGTCACAATATATATTGTAACTTTTCTCGCGTACCGGCCCTTTCCCCCTTGTTCGGTCGCGTCGTATCGCGCAATCGGGCGGTCGCGAGGAAGTTTATTAGATTGCCTCTTGGCCACTTCCTTGATTTCCTTTTGGCAGTCTCAGATTAGCTAGGGCTTTCAACGGCGCAGAGCCTCAGCCTCTAAGCACTTGTCATCAATGAAAGCCGCATGGTAGGGAATCCAGGAATTTTGTGTTTTTTCTGAGGAAGGTTTGGTCGTGGACTCGAAATTATAAGGGTCTCCGTGTGTCTTTCTGTCGCGTCAAGTATGGTGTTCAATTAAATGTCTCTGATTTTGAAAACTGTAAGTCTAAGCGAGATTATGTGTGGGCGGGCTCCACGGTCACTCCTTGTGCAATGTGTTCCGTGACCCTTTAACAAAGGGGGAACGGCGCCATGCCGTCACGCCCTCGGTGTGTAA